>NC_050533.1:4304396-4314538 GCF_002922805.2 Oryzias melastigma | reverse complement strand
AGGAGCTATAAGCTAGCAGGAGATGTAAACAAAGGGTTGATGGGAAATTAGCACAGGCTAATTTTCAACAGTCCTCCTCACAACTGCTACTGTCTTAAAAAAACGACACATTTTGAATTTAAAAGCACTCATAAAGGGTGATATAATTAATATTTGAAGAAACTAGCAAATGACAGATCTGCAGCTGAGCCACCAAAGCAGTTTTAATATGATTCCTTCATTTTTATTAAATTTTTTAAGTCATTTTCTTAGGCATAGTCTCTGCAGAGCTGGCGATTGCGCTTTAGCATTACACCTTATTCAAGAAGATCTCAATATGAGGACAAAACAATATTTTAGACCATAAATGGTTAGTTTCAAAATATTTCCTTAAAAGAGTTTGGAAAATAAAATAAAATAAAGATGTTCATCTAGTCAGTAATGTATGTTTAAGTTGACCGAGTGTTAGCATTAGCCATCCTATGGGAAATTCCATTAAACATTAGCATCAAGCTAGCGGACTTTAGCTTCAAGTGCTAAATCGGTTCATATATTTTATGAATCAATTAAATTTAAATCGGTTCAAATCGATTTTATTAACCCAGCCACAATTAGCGGTGCAATAAAAATGGCGAGCAATATCTGAGTTGCTGATCCAGATTCTAGCTCCGACGAGGAAAACAAAGACGTTCATTCATTTGAAGAAAGAAACACTTGGATACTCAGTTTAAATCTAAAAAAATAATGAATGTATTTGCTATATCATGAGAAAAATGCTACAAGAATAAAAAAAAACACCATTTTTAATGGAACTTTTTTTTAATTTATGGAACCTTTTGTAATTCTCTTTCCTATAAAAAAGCCCATAAGGACAAACACTGTAAATGAGCTTCTGCTGAAAGCATTTTGATGTGGAACTGTTGTCCATGTTTTTATATCTCTCCCTATTCAATAAATCAATTCAAGAACTGTCATGTAACACAAGCATAAGAAATGAAAGATATTTATATTAGAGTTACTATGTTAATCCTGAAGGTCATCTGTTTTTATTTAAAACCTCACAGAAGTTTTTACATTCTGTTAAATTAAAACATAACTTTCCAGGTCTTGTTAATGCAAAGCCAAACACCGGCTCCTGAAGTGACTGGAGGCAGTGACCCGGATTTACATAATAACATCCAGACTCTTTTCTAATATTTGGGGAGCAGTTGCCACCCTCTGTTCCCCGTTTGATAATCTCGCCGGTGATTCCTGAACGTTTCCTGCAGGTGATAACAGCAATAATAAAGGATTACACTGGGGTTACACGCTGGAATCATTTGCATGTGATGAAACGCAGCCCATCCTTGGCTGCTGCGTGCAAACAAGTTCATCGCTGGATGATGAATGGGGTGACACGGCGACGGAGGAGATAAACACTGGAGGCTGCGGGAGCAAACAGCCGACATGTCCTTGTTATACAGAGGAGTACACTGCTATTATCTCTGCTCACATATTTAAATCAGCTCATCCGTGCGTGGTGAAGGCTCCTGCTTCGCTTTGACTCCAACACTCTGAGCCAGATCTTAAAGTTGGATACAGGATAGTCGGACGATCCTCACCTTTCTTTTGCTGAGCCAGTGCAAACGAGTTATCTAAAGACCGCACCGCTGATTGACGGTCGCTTTCAGCGCAATCCTAATTAAAATGCACGTAAACGCATGAGCGGCACAAAGACAGGCTGGAATGAAACTGAGCTACGCTTGAACGCCTGTCTGTAAATGAAGCATCAGACTGTTCCTCTTGTCAGCCGCAAAGTGAGCTGTCGTCCGGCTGACTGTCAGATCAGAAATTACACCATTCCAAAAATATGAGCCTGCATAAACTGGTAATTTTCCAAGCAGGAATTGATCATAGCTGGGATAAATGTTTTGCGCGGCGGATGATTCTGCATCCAAGCAGAGAAAGAACATTATGAAGGGCTTGCAGCCTGCCAAATATGTAGTTATTTGCTGTTCCAGACAAGGCCGTGCTTCAGAGAATAACCAGAACCAACTGTTTGTGTCAAATTCTCGCTTCATTTCAGTTCTTGAGGATCAGCATGCATGAGATCAAATCATTCTTAACGCGGAATAACAACCAGATAAACAGGAAACGCAGAGGGGGACCGTCTGCGTCCACCAGGGAGGGCAGTGGAGCACAAGAACGGAAACAGATCTTTAAAACCATTGGGCTGAATAAGAAACTCATTTATGTTCCAGTCTGAAAGGGTGACAGATATTTAAGTAGCTTCAGAGAACCACAAATAAATAGCAATCGTTTATCAACAAAGTAGGAACAGCGAGAACCTTCCCAGCGCTGACGAATAGAGTAAAACGGATTCCAAGAAGACAACAAAAGTCATCCAGAAGGTTTAAATGAGGTCGAATATTCATAGTTCATAATCATCTGATGCAACTATAGTCATATTTTATTATTTCACGAGAAAAATTTTAAAAAGAAATAATGCAGACTTTAGAAAAACCCTTAAACTATTTGACCAAACATTTTGTGCTGATGAGACAAAAACCAAATCTAAGGTCAAACTAATTCTACAATTCCATAAAAGAACTTCATAGCAGTAGTCAAACATGGTGGTGGTAGTTTGGTAGTGTAGGGGTTCGGATGTGATACCCAACATAGTAACTGGTGAATGGCATATACTTTTAAAATGCTTTACTTCCTTCTTAGCTCTTAACGATTCAATTTAACTTCATTTATAAAACACTATATCACAAAAGAGAATTTCCTCATTGGGCTTCATGCCGGTAATTCTACAGAAGCTGAAGATCCGTCATAAAATATAAATAGCTAATTCCTAAACTAAACAGACTAATTTAAACCTTAGACACATCCTTCCCGGTAAGAAAAAACTCCCAAAAAACCTGATTCAGGAAAAAAGAAGAAACCAACGAGAAGGATGTTTCAGGACGATTTACCAGGACTATTAAAGAAGAATTAGCTAATCTAACTCTACATATTTGAATAGAGTTCAGCAAGATATGACAGGGGAAGTAAATGGCTGACATATTGAGATATATTTCTTAATATGTTGGCAATATACTTTTGTTTTGTAAGGATGGACGGATGGGTTTTATGTAGGGATGTCCCGATCCGATCACGTAGTTTGGGACTCGATCGGAATCGGACCCTTTGTCCGATCAGGATCGGATATTTCATTTATTCTCATTATGATCAGAGCTTTAGATTTCATCTTATCATTACGGATTAATATTCCACTCCAAGTCTGCATGTCATGAAAAGATCACAAAATGTCATCACCAGAAAAAGGCAGCAGAAAACGGCAGCAGCTCAAGCAGAAGGCTAACTTGTAAACAAAGCTAGCTAGAGAGCTAACTTCCGGGATCAATAACTCTTTTAAAAACGCTTTAAACTGACAGCAAGTGTCTCTATTGTCATAACTCAAACAACAACCTATAAAGGTATTCCAACAGAAGAAGACAGTTTTTGTTTCTTTTTAATGTGAAGCTCTTCATGCTGCAGACAGATGGCTAAACAGCAGCTGCTAACTGCTACATGCTAGCGCCGTGATTTAACTCCTTAGGACCCGAGCTGTCCTTTGATATGCCTGTTTGATTTATCTGACAGAGAAATAACAGTTAAGAAAATTAACTACTGTGGTAATAAAACTGAAAATGTGATGTCTTAAGAACTTAAAAAATAAGCACATAATCTTAAAAAGAACTAAATAAATAAAACTAATAAATTAAAACTAATAATGATATCAGCTATTCATGAACACTCATCAAATTTTATGCTAAAGCAAAGTCCCAATTTATTTTTAAGAATTTTAAATGAGGACAGGAATCACATTTGGTCAAAAATGTTCAATAGCTCTAAAGATGTTAAAGCTAAAGTCACTAAACTTTCTCACATGACTAATTATCACTTATATAACAAGAAAGTTGTATTTTTTTCCTAGTTTATATTTGCTGTATTTTTACTTGTTTATTAAAGCTACTTTACAGAAGTGTTTTATTTAAGTTTTTAATGATAAAAGAAGGTTAATGAAATATAAATAAGGGACAACACTATCTGTTTCTTCAATTTATTCATGTTTTAAATGTCTTATAAAAGTATAGGATCGGGACTCGGTATCGGCAGATACACAAAATCAAATGACTCGGAATCGGATCGGGTCCAAAAAACCCTGATCGGGACATCCCCAGTTTTTTTATTGAATCATACCTGAGGAGAACGATGATAACCTTTAACCCGAGTGCTATCCGAGGTATGTTGACGTTGGGAGTCGGGTCATAAGACAGCTCGCTGAACTTTTTTATTCAATTATGTTTTATTTTCACTGGTGTCCTGTCCATCTTCATCCACATTTGACATAGGATGGAAAACATGTCAATGTTCGGCCATCTGGTATTAAAGATCATGTGGCTGTAAAATATGTCCAAATAACCAGCATTCCACCACAATGCTGAGTCATTTTTCTTTTTTATAAAGGGACATTTTTTCTGGCAAACCTTCCAAACACTTCTGGTTCAGTCAATTTACATTCATCCTGCCAACTATCTGAGGCCTGTAGAGCCAGAAATACTTTTCTAGGATCATTGCAAGTCTTTCTTCTTGATGTGCTGACAAAGCTGAACGCTCCAACGCAGTAAATGTCTCCTTAAATCATGTGGAGACAATAAAGTTGGATATATTTGGCTGTTTTTTTCAATGCATTTTAAGACCTAGAAAAGAAAGCAGTGATTTGTTTTTAATTCGTCCTCATTTTCTGACATATAAAACCAGAGAAAGTACGCTCTTTGACAAACAACTTTCTTTCACGCAGACACTTACATAATGAGCTTCTTGGCAGACTATCAGCTGCTGCAGTTGAAGCACAGAGAGCCATTTCAGAAGAGTGACTTCATCTGGCACAGAAAGGATGAGCACCAACAGACTGGCCTTTAGCCTCATCATGAACCACATCCCACGTCAATAAACCCTGAGAGTGGCTCCCCATCCATCATCTGCTGGGGGTTACGGTTCACGCCGCACAGATGAAGGTCGCCTTTTGTCTCAGACGTCTTATTTGTAAGCGACCTCCTGCCACCTCAGAGAAGATGAGCTGACGTGCCATTTAATGAGGTGAGGGAGATGACCCCACTGAAGTAAACAAATGGGTGCTGCTCTTTGGACCCGTGCAGGAATCCACACTTGGTATGGGTTTATTTTGTATAGTTATGGAAACTGGGTCTGAATAGAGACCTGTCTGCTTCAAGCAGCTTTTCTCCATAAAGTTTGTCATTTCTTCAGCCAGAATGTTTGCTAGCACTGGAAGTTGGTGCAACATTTTGGCCAAATATGTTTTTTAAAGTAAGTCAAGTTCGATTTTTTCATTCTTCCTTTAACTCTTTGCTCAACCAAATGTTGGGAAACATTTAGAAAACATGTTTTTACAAATATTGAGTTTATTACTCTTCAAGGTATGGAAATAAAAAAAAAACATTGAAGTAATTATTTTTTCAAAAAATTGACATTATAAAAAAAGATGATTCTTGTTAGTAACGGTTACATATCAATAAGCAGAAGATTTCTAATATCACTTATATTGATTAGTAACTAGAAAAAAGTTTTTTTAATTCATATTTTAGAAAAAAAGTTACTATCTGGTGTGCAACAGTTACTAACTTGAACTTTTTGTTGGCAAAAATTAAAATAGCAAACATTGAAAAAATCTGGATAGAAACTGATGTGCTTTATTAGTGACCAGAACATTATTTTTTAATTCAATTTTTAGAAGATAAAAAAAAACAAAATACCATCTGGTGTGCACCAGTTACCAACCAGAACTTTGTTTCGGTAAAAATTTAATTAGTAAAAATTAAAAACAATATATATAAATTCTGGATATTTTCAAAGCACTGGCAGCTACACGCTAACGTAGATGACTGTCAGCTATTGAGTGGTAGCAATGTCCAATTTAGAAGACACTAATTTTTCATTTGTCTTCAATGGAGGGCGAAATAGGGTTAGAGAGAGGTAGGGGAAGAATTTTGGATTTGGCGTCGCCGGTGACGCTTAAACATAAAAATTAAACAAACTGTAACTTTTCTACCGTTAACTCGATCAATGTACTTCCAGCAGAATCTGAAAGAGAAAAGAGGCGCGAGAGCATAAACACATTGTTAAAGGGTTAAAGTCTCTGGACCGCGGCCGTCTACATCAAGTACCACCAGCTACCTGGTAGTCTGGGGGAATATGAAAATCATGCCATTACACACGCCTGATTGCCACCATCTACAATAATGACCCCAACCATTTTCCGGCATGAAATCTTGAAGATTGTATTTGTGACTGTAGCCTAGATAACCAGCGGTCTTTGACCTTCCATAACCCTTTGACCATTTACGATCCATGTAAAAGCAGCTTTGCATATTGGCTTTTGATTGAGCTGCATAGTAGAGCATAGAGTCAGCTGATTTATATGCGTAAAAACGTTGCTACTGTATAGCGTTGGATGTCAGTTCAATCATGTTTTTTTTCCACCACAGAACTACGTATATTGAATAAACGGTTGAAGAGTTATGGTAGACGAAACAATGAATGAAGCTTTGGAAGTTTTTGGCTAAAAAGTTAGCATAGGTTAATACGTGACCAGTTTGGCATTTATTTGGCATTTATTTAGCATTATCTCTAAGTATATCAGGAAATATTAATTATTTTCAAGTAAAACGATCATTTTTCATTCCAATTTCCCCTCATCTTTTGCCATAAATGCTAAATTTAAAGTTCTGGTGAGGCTGCAGTTCTTTCTGAGGTTTAGTAAACTAAACATCCTAATTGTTTCAACCAAATTCTGAGTTTTTAGATGACCACTTCATTGGTTTGAATCTGCCCTCAGATGCTGAGAGGACAGACGATTTGTGGCTCTACAAAACATTCGGATGCAAAACAGCACATGCAACATTATGGACCAAAATGTCAGAGCTTTCATAATGTCATGCTGCACCAGCATATCTCTTAGCCAAATGCCACATTGAAACTTTGCATACAAAAAAACAGCCAATAATGCTTTTAGCATCCTCATGAGCTAACAGCCAGCATGGGCTGCATCCCAAAGAGACAAGAAGAGACATGAAGGAACGAGTCTGTGGGCACGTATGTGTGTGTTTGTGTGTAAAAGGCCCCGTGAATACTAAATAAGCTGAAATGGATGGTGGAGGAGTTGTGGATCTGCAGATCCAGCAGGCAGCTGTTCCTGATGATTCATACCCCTGAGGCTCCAGGGGGCCCAGGTGTCCCATCCTGACCGTGTTCAACGCCGTTAGGTCATGTGCCACGTACCTTTTTTTTGTTTTGTTTAGGTGACCAAGACAAAGATAAAAGTCAGCAGCAGCACATACAAGGTGAGGTACCTTCATTCCATTACGTCTGATCAACCGTGGAATAGACAGCGGCGGCAATTCAAGGTACAGTGGCAGATTTTAATCATGCTCGGGGTTTAGCTCAGCAGTCATGGGAGTTTCTGTATTCAATGGGGGTTTCATAATGAGGTACACATTTACTGTTGGAGACAAAGTCTTTAAATCACCCCATGAACATACGTACATACATATATATAACTCATAATACATATATATGTACACACATACATATATAGATACACACACACACACCTACACATGTATATGTGTATACACGCATAGGTGTATGTGTGTGTGTGTATATATATATATATATATATATATATATATATATATATATATATATATATATATCTACTGCTCACAAAAATTAAAGGAACACTTTTTTTTTACTGGGCCTGGCATGAATTGAATTAAACCTGTCTGATAATTTTCTGGTTGGTTAATCAGCTGAGGACCTCGTTAATCAATTTAATCTGTATTGGTGTTCATGGAATTAACAACAGGTGCACTTCAGTGGCAACAGTTAGAAAACCAGGATGGCACATCCACATATGCTGCAGCAAGAAGGTTTAATGTGTCTCCCAGCACAATCTCCAGAACATGGAGGAGATTTCAGGAGACTAGTGGTTATTCTGGGAGAGCTGGACAGGGCCGTAGAAGGTCCTCAACCCCTCAGCAGGACCCATACCTGCTCCTTTGTGGAAGGTGGAACAGGCTGAGCACTGCTCGTGCCCTACAGAATGACCTCCAGAGGGCCACTGGTGTGAATGTCTCTACCCAAACAATCAGGAACAGACTTCATGAAGGTGGCCTGAGGGCCCCACGTCCTGTAGTGGACCCTGTGCTCACTGCCCAGCACCGTGGAGCTCCACTGGCATTTGCTCAAGAACACCAGAATTAGCAAGTCTGCCGCTGGCGCCCTGTACTTTTCACAGACGAGAACAGGTTCACCCTGAACACCTGTGATAGACGATTAATACGATAGATTAAGTAGTAATATTTCTACAGGTTTATTTGGGGGGAAATGTCCTTAGATTTTCAAAATCTGTAGTTATTCATGCTTTTTTAATTAAAAGATTTACTAATTGTATGATTTAAATACCAGATAAAACATCAAAAACATTAAAGCAATAAGGCTAGATTTAAAATGAAAACAAAAGTCAAAGATCAATCAAAATAAAATATCAAACAAGTACAATTATATTTTAGTATAATTAATTTATATCTCCACAGGTGTAAATGAATTTATTGGCCTGGAAAATAAATCTTTGTTGTTGTTTTTTTTTTTTTTTTTTTGTGATTGAATTTAGATGTTTTCCTGGTTAATCCTAGAACACTTTTGATATAAAAAGTTACACCGTCACTTCTGCCAGGGAATTTTTCCCCGATATAATATACCCAATAAAAAGTATTTGTCGTTAAAATATGACAACACATGATAAATTAGAGTAGCGTTCTTTTATTTTCAACTGTGGTTTATGTAAGCAAATGGGAAATATTAGCATAGAAAGATCCTAAAAACGTGCTTGAAAATGACATAGAAATGAGGAATTTGAGAACAAAAAATTAAAAAAGAACAAAAATAATGATACTGGAGATTTGGTCTTTGGTCCACCCATTCCTGGGACCCATGACACTCAGAAAAATGCAATAGATTGGAAATCATGTAAATACGTTTGCTCGGGTGAAAATCACCCAGCGTTAGTACTCTAGGGTTAAAAAGCATCCACTTATACCCACAAAGCTATTTTAAATTTATCGTCTGTTTTTTTTTTTTTTTTTCTTGGTTCCAATTAATTTTTCATCCTTTTCATATAGTATTTCCTCCATTCCTTTATTGCTAAAATATGTTTCCTTCACACCGTTTCTTTCCACAAACTGGCTCATGAATTTTTCCCCAACCAACAAATTGAATTTGAACCTACTTTTGGAAGGTGGTACTTTAGAGTCATGAACTTCTGCAGGGTTAATTTCTCTGCGTCACTCTTTGACAGGATGTTTTTAGTTGTAGACACATAAATAGGACAGGATTTATATGGGACTTCATGTTCTGTTTTTAAAATCTCGCCAATATCAATTTTTACAAAGAAAAGGAACAGAATTCACCACCAGGTATACTCTAGAGCAGGGGTCCCAAACTTTTTCTAGTGAGGCCACGTAACTGTTTTGTTCTCTGATGTGTAACAATCACAGCCTAAACATGAAGATTAATGGTTTTCCAGAAAGCCACACATAGCCAAATTTTAAATAATTAATTTCTGCAATCTTCCAAGAAAAAATAATACTAAAACATTTTTAAAAACAAGATATTTAGAATTACCTGCAATAAATTAATAGCTGAAAATGCTTAAATTGATAGCTAAAAACGCTGAAACCAATAGCTGAAAACGCTCAAGCTGATACCTAGCTAAAATATTAGTGAAGTGGCAAAAAAAAAAAAAACTCAAAAAAAAAAAACTCAAAAAATCCCAAATTAGCCAAAACAGCTAGCATGAAGCTAAAATATTAGCTAAACTCCAAATTGGCCTGTAAAACTAAAAAAAAAAAAGCCTATATTACCCAAAGCAACTAGCATGTAGCTGAAATATTAGCTAAATGTCAAATTTGCCCTAAAAAACTGGAAAAATGTCTAATTTAGCAAAACAGCTAGCATACAGCTGAAATATTAGCTAAACACCAAATAGCCTAAAAAAGCCTCTATTAGCCAAATCAACTAGCATGTAGCTGAAATATTAGCTAAATGCCAAATTTGCC
>NC_050533.1:4301931-4304247 GCF_002922805.2 Oryzias melastigma | reverse complement strand
AAAAAAAAAAAAAAAAAAAAAGCCTATATTACCCAAAGCAACTAGCATGTAGCTGAAATATTAGCTAAATGCCAAATTTGCCCTAAAAAACTGGAAAAATGCCTAAATAGCCAAAACGGCTAGCATAAAGCTAAAATACTAGCTAAACTCCAAATTAGCCTAGAAAATCCCATATTAGCCTAAACAGCTAGCATGTAGCTGAAATATTAGCAGATGTTCATTTAGTAGACGAAAATTAAAATAAATTGGAGTACCTTTAGTTTTAGACATTTTCATTTAAAGCGTTTATATTCTACACCTATACTCTGCCCAATCTACAGTAGAGCTCAGCCTTTTGTTGAAAATACTTTTCTATACTCTGTGACGTCGAGATATACTCCCTGGTTACCTGCAGCCTAATTTGTAGAAGATCCACGTGATCCTCTAGAAAACTGAAATCTGTTTGTGAATTAAATGCATGACTTCATCGTCATTGCAACACTAAGAGTACAGGTGAAACAAAAAGACTCTACAAAGCGTGCATGGACTGTCTGGTTACGTTTGAGACGATAATTCAACCTGAAAGTCACCAATTAGTCATAATAAAAACCCTAAAATTTAAGAAAAGGTGTGAGTAAAACACTCTTGAACACCAGATACATTTGAGATTCAGTTATTAAAACATTCTTAAGGATCGGAAATACTGGCCAAGTATCTACTGGGGATTTAAATGAATCCAGACTGAAGCAGAAAGTCTGTAGGTCGATGTTCATTACACAACTGTATTTCTAACACCTCTGGCAGAAAGTAAACAGTGAGGCAGCGACTGAGTGACCTCTGATACTAAATTCAGGCTTAGCGGATGTCTGCATCCGTTCAGTCCAGTAATTACTCCCCTACGAGTCAGTCCAGATGTTGAACCAACATGTGGATGAAATACAGCCAGAGCTTTAATGAAGCATCACATCCTTTTTTTTTACCAAACTGCACTAGAGCTGGTCCTTCATTCAAACCGTTCAAAAGTTATCTCAAGCAAAAGCATATGTTTTACCACAAATGGATGGTTATTGAATTCATATTATGCTTTATTTTATTTATTATTAAGGATTTCTCTCTTTGCTGTGATTGGTCAGCTCTGTGGCCAAACAAGAGTGTTTGTTCCTCATGCTGGAACTAAGTGGGTTTGGTTCCAAGATCAAGTCATTCCAAGGACTTTAAAACCTTTGACATGTGTTAGAGTCATTATACCGACCTAATTCAGTTTATAACTGCAATAAAAAAGTCACCTAAAAGTTTAGGTTGAAAAAAAAGCTTTATTTTTTAAGGCCCAAAGACAAAAAAAATAATTTCCATGGATAAGGCAGCCTGACGAACGACGAAGTATTATGACCAGTTTAGAAACAACATTTTTTTTGCTCAGGTTACGACTTTAAATCTCCAAAATTTACAAGAAAATAAGTTGTAACTGTTAAATTATGATAATAAAGTTTTATATTTATGACTTTAAAAGTTTATTAATACATTTGCCAGATTTAAATTTGTAAATTTAGGAGATTAAAAGTCCTAAATTTACAAGAAAAAAAAATTAAAGAGAAAAATTCTTGTAACTTTACAAGATTAAAAATTGTACATTTGGAAGTTTGAAAATCGTAAATTTACTAGATTTAAAATCCTAAATTTACAAGATTAAAAGTCCTAAATTTACAAGAAAAAAATAAAAAATGAATGAAAAAAATTCTGGTAAATTTCCAAGATTAAAATTCACAAATTTACGAGATTTAAAGTCCTACATTTTTTAAATTAGAAATCGTAATTTTACAACATTTTAAGATGTCAATTTACAACATTTAAAGGAAATGTATGAGATTTTAAGTCATAAATTTAGGAAATTTGAAGTCTTAAATTTACAAGATTAAAGGTTTTAAATTGACGAGATTTAAATTCATCAATTTACAAGATTAAAAGTAATAAATTTGTGAGAAAAACATTTAAAATCAATGAGAAAAGTTCTCGTATATTCACAAGATTAAAAATTTTTAATTTGAAAGATTAAAAATTGTAAATTTATTCAAAGTCCCAAAATTTATTATGTTAAAAGTCGTAAATTTTTAAGGTTTAAAGTTGTAAATGTTCAAGATTTAAAGTCGTAAATTAAAGAAATTGAGCTCTAAACTTACGAGATTTAAAGTCATAAATTTACAAGATTTAACGTCGTAAAGTTACAAGATTTAAAGTCCTAAATTTACGACATTAAAAGTCTTAGATTTATGAGATTTACTGTTGTAAATTTACAAGATTAAAATAGTTAATTAAGGAGAATTAATGTTGTAAATTTAC
>NC_050533.1:4271755-4301875 GCF_002922805.2 Oryzias melastigma | reverse complement strand
AACAAGATAACCAGGAGATGACAGAAAAAAAAATTGGATAATAGGTTATTAATTGGAGCGTATTTTAAAACTGATTTAAGACATAAGTCTAAACACCGCGGATCATAACAGAACGCTAACACAAGAGGATGGTTTGGGGTGGCACCCAAAGGCCCCGCCCACTTTCTAGCACTCAGCATTGCTTGTTTGTGGAATAAAGTCCCTCGTTATTTTGTGTTACTACAGCTACTGCTATGTTAAGGAGGGGTTTAAAACAAAAACTAAACCACTTTTTATTTTCTAAAGAAGCCCCGCCTCCAGCTGTCTACCATAGATAGAACCGAGGACGGGGGTCATTAGACCAAATCAACTTCACTCGTTTTTAGTTTAACTTTGAACTCTTTTATCCAAAGTCACATTTGTCCAAAAACAGCCACACTGCTCCCTAGAAAGGTACAACTACCTCCTCAAAAACAGAGGAGCCTCCCTCAGCGTTTCAAACAACTTCTGTGGACGATAAATGTGAAACACTCAGACACGTTTGCCAGTTTTCTTCAACTAAAATCAAAAAGGAAACCATCTCAGGTATTTCTGATTCTCTCCGATCGTTGCAGTGAGATCATTGAAAAGCATTGTCCGCTGCAGAGGATTCATGTGACATTGTGAAGCACATCCTTCAGGAAACGGGTCTCTTCCTTATTTTTGAAGGACAAACAGAATTTTTCTGCATAGAGATTCTTTCATTTGTCTGATCTGAACGCTGTAATCATTTCTTAGCACCTCACGGAGGAGAGCTCCCTGATGTTGATGGAGTTCTTTTTTCATCCTGTTTTCATCTAACACCTTTGCAGTGGATGAATGCAAGGCGGGTTCGATATATGTATGCATATAATACACATCAAAGGTTTCTTTCATGTATTTATCCTCATTGCTTGACCTACATAGGTTGAGCTGCATTTACACCCAGTGTAAAATGACAAAAACGGGTCAGTAAAATTGGACTGGAGCGCAGTTCTGCTCGGAGTGGCTGTGGGATCTGTTTTGTATTCATAAGATGACGGAGAGAAGAAGCAGAGTTTTTTTGAACCTCACAAAAAAAAAAGGCTGCAGCTGAATAAATTCCTGCTCTCTGCTTGAATAAACCATAGACCGCTCTCATATGTGAGGATCCAAAGGAAAAAAAAATGTTTTTTTCTGCTCAAGAATTTTGCAACAACTGATAACAAAAGTTTAGGTTTGGTTGATCAGCCCTTAAGCTGATTTACAGTCACTTGTATGCATTAGTGTCTGTGGAAGCTGCAGATTAAACTTTCCTACCAGACAGTAGGGGAGAAAACCGAGGACTCCATCGATAAATGGTTGGATTCAAACAGAACCAGGTCCTGCTTTCCCACCAAAGTTCTCCATAAACTTCACACACTTTTCCAAAATCACAAAAGGCAACTTGACTATCAAGCCTGCGGATTGTGCAAGGCAGCACTAGCTGAGGATACATAAGCTGCGTTTACATGCTCAAAATGTCCTCAATCGGATCAAAGATCGGGTCAGAATAGAACTGAGCACATGGGCTCTGAAAACCTTTACCTGATTGTAACAAACGTGTCCACGGTTGATTGGAATAAATCATTTTGACATGAGCAGAACTGTTTAAATACCGGAAATAGTCGCAGAAGAAGAAAAAAAGTTCTGTGATAAACAAAGATCCTGTATTGAGCGAGATGATCCTCTGAGCTTGCTTTTATTATCATTAATAATATTTTTAAGTGACTCATAATTTTTTAAATCTTTGCAGAAATGAGCATCTTGGCGGCATGTAAATATGTGGGAATAACATCGGCCTTTATTTAGTCTGGACGTGGTTGGAAACATGAATTCACTTGATTTTTTTTTGTTTGTTTGTATACACAGTTTCTCTGGACTTTTCGGTGTGCAAAGCGACATTTCTGCATTCAAAAGCCACCTCCGCCGGCTCATACTGTCCTGATGCCGCTCGGAGAGACGGTTCTTCCGGGAGACACGGTTTTCCTGAATTCAGCAGCTCGGACAGACTGTAGTCTGAAGCTCACACCTAAACAACGTTATCCAGTGTTTTAGGCACATTTGGAATTAAGCTAATATTTTAGTATTATGCTAGCTGTTTTTTCAGCTTTTTGCCTAATTGTGAGTTTAGCTAATATTTTAGCATTATGGTCACTCTTTTGTCAAAATTAGACTTTTTTCCATTTTTTTTCTTGTTAACTTTGAGTTTAGCTAATATTTTAATATTATGATCACTGTTTGTCAAAGTTAGACTTTTTTTAACAGTTTTTTTTTTTTGGCTAATTCTGAGTTTAGCTAATATTTTAGCATTATGGTCAGTCTTTTGTCAAAATTAGACTTTTTTTAACAGTTTTTTTTTTGGCTAATTCTGAGTTTAGCTAATATTTTAGCATTATGGTCACTGTTTTGTCAAAATTAGGCGTTTTTTTCCAATATTTTGGCTAATTGTGACTTTAGCTAATATCTTAGCATTATGCTAGCTGTTTTGTCAAAATTAGACTTCTTTCCATTTTTTTTCATGACAAGTTTGAGTTTAATTACTAAATTAGCATTTTGCTAGTTGTTTTGTCAAAATTATTTTCCATGTTTTTGGCTAATTTGTTTTTGGCTATATTCATCTGATATTTTAGCATTACAATAGCCATTTTTGAAAAATCTACATTATTTTTTTAGGCTAATTTGCCATTTAGCTAATATTTTGGCAAGCCTTCAGCTTTTTTTTAGCTATCATCTCTGGTATCTTCAGCGACCACATTCAGCTTACAGCATTCACTCTTGCATTATTGCAGGAAATAGTTTATATCTAGTTATTATTGCCTCAACCCAAACAAGAAAAACATCACAAAGTTCAGAGGAGATTGATCCAATTATCACCCGTGATGGTTGTTGAACTCCACCAGCCAAAACTGAGTCCTTTATTGTTTGACATGACAACTTCTTTGCAAAAGTTCAGATTTTTTAACCCTACAACTCCCAAAATGTGCTGCTACCACATCCCCGCACCAAGTTTGATGCTCCAAATGTGCAGCAGGACCTTTTAACACTGAAACTAAAGGCTCCTGATGCAGATTGAGCTTAACGAGGTAAAGAGTAAGAACTGAGGGATGATGACTTTATTAGCACCTGTCATTCCACGATATTTGCCGTAAAGGCAGAAATAAATGTGACTTCAGCCACACACACACTAGGGCGTCATATCTCATACCATGTGTTGAAGTGAGTAATTGATCCTTCATTTAACACCAGTAATTTTAAAGTTGAGACTTTCTAAGTTTTTCTCTTATCTGTCCATTTCTCTGAATTTTGAAGATTCGGTATGATTCTATTTTACTCCTAAAAACACAACTTTATCAGAATGACAGTTTGTGAAGTGATGAAAAAGTTAGCAGTTAATTATAATTCAGTTACTTTTACTGCGAATCCCCTCTTGTTCAGGCAGCCTCACTTACAGCTACGCCTTCATCATGTTTGAATGCCAGTCTGCGAATGAGCGTTAATCTGACGAGGTGAGGAGTTTTATTTATGGCTCCGCAGACGGCGGATGACATCAGATGGCAGACTGGCTGTCACAGCATCTGCTTCCACTCCTGCAATCAGGACACAGCGACAGACGCACAAGAGCTTTCCCAGGAAGTAACAGCCTGAACATTTCTATTTGAACCTCTGCTGTCGAGGACTGTGAGTCGTAATTATGGCGAGATCTTAAGATATCCAAAAAAGAAGAAGAGCTGTGCGTGTCTGTCTGATGAAGGATCAGAAACATCATAAAATCACGGGAATTCACGGTGAGGAAGATAAACCGTGAGAGGTTCAGGGTTCAATATGTATCAGCTTCAGTTTGAAAGTATCTCAAACACGTGAATACTTGATCACAGAATAAATCCACAGGTGTAGAAGTGTTTATATCAGAAGAAAATCCAAAAATATAACCAACGAAAACAAACATTACCAAGAAACAAGAGCAGATCCACAGTAGAAATGGGTTTAAAAAAAATAAAAAACAAAAAAACATGTGATAATTCTAGTGTGAATGCTTTCTCCTGAAAATGTAAAAGCTATTTGCAAAATATTACATTTGCTACAAGACTGGAAATGTCATTATAGAGCTATGAAAGAGTCCTGAAGTTGACCTAAATTTCTTTAAAAATTGTTGTAAAATTGCATAAAAATCCCTAATACATGCCAATTTTGCAAAAATATCTTTGTGTGTTGCTTAAATATGATACATTAACATGACTTTTTATTTATTTAAAAAAACTCTTCCAGTAGTTTTAATTATGATTAGGAAGTTTTTAACCAAAATCCCACAATCTAAATGTCTTAAAAAGCTATTTTTCATGTTTATGTGAAGCTTCTCCTCTGAGGGGGCGTGGCTTTTGGTGCCCCGCCCCTGATCCCCCCTGATTATGATAATGAAATGCAAAAACCAAATGATTTCTTATTATATTTGTTCTCTTTCATTAGAAAAATCCCACACACACATATTAAAAACTACAAACAACATGATTTTCATCGGAGGAGGACTTTAAAGTTTTAATAAAATGTCAAACATTAGCAGCTCAGCACGTTTCACTTTATCTTCTCCTGTAAACCAGTGACTCAAAACAATAAATGATTTTATTCTCAGTTTGACATCCGGTCTCTCCTGCTCTCTTCACATCAGGCTGCACTCTGATTGGCTGATTCACCCGGAGCATCTTTATTTTTGAATTCTTTCCCTTATGTTGCCTTAAAAGACAATTTATTAAATAATTATTTGATCAAAGCAGTCTGAGTGAAAGTCAGTTTCACCAGTTTACAGCTGCAGACTCAAGAGAGGTTTAGAAATAGGGCACATAGGAAAAATAAGCTAATTGCTGTTGGATTTTAACATAAAAATTTATATTTCTTAGAGAGTTTGTTAAAAAAAAGACCCTGAAATGGATAAATGTCTTCCCAGGATGGATCAAAACGACTCTATAACTAGAGGAGATTAACCAGCAGGTATGAAAAGGACAAAATGTGAAAAAGTGAATGTTTGACCCAATTAGGCTGGAATTCTATAAAAAAAAACTGGACAAAGACAGATCTTGGGGAGAGTTAAAGGAGAAATTCACAGCTGAGAGAGACGAAAACTTCAGAAAAAAAACTTTCTGCTACCTGATGAAACAAAAGAGGAACTTTCTGGAAAGTCTGTGATGTGTTGCATCAAGAATCAAACTAACAACTTTTCAGAAAAGAATATAGGAGCAACATTCAAACCATGGGAGAGTGAGAGGCAAGTTTGCAGCTTTAGTCAGCCAGATCCTAGGAATTCAAAACTTTTCAATCAATAAGAAAACAATAGATAATGTTAACACAGTGTTAAATGAACTTATTTTTATTAAAAAAACACATTTGGAAAAGTCCAGCACTTAGCCAGGTCCACGTTCTGATTGAAAAGTATCAAAGGTAACTCAGCAGAAGCTGAATCTGGAGGCTTAATAAAACCTCAGCTCCAGCTGCCCTTTAATTCATCTTCATTTAAGAGGATTACACGGTTTATTAAAGTCAGTTTATTAATGAATCACAGCTGAACGCTCCGCTCACAGCTGCTGCCGTTGTGTTTCCTGTCGTTTCGACGCTTTGATTTGATCAATGCGTAAAACAAATGTCATTTTCTGCCTAGTTATTTATGTGAGGTGGAGTTTTATCTAATGTAGGATTTGACACCAAATAAATCTCGCCTCCTGTGGATTATAAAGCACCAGAAGAAAACTTTAGACCCGTGACATTAAACTAAACACGATTATTTAACTGTCTGGTGGCGGACGTGTGCTCCCGGCCGCAGACAGACAAAACAAACACTGGAAATCCAAGCTTAAACCAGAAAACGAAATTAAGAATGAACTTTTAAACAAAATAACTAAGAAAAACACACTAGCTAAATTAGTTTGACCTGGTTCAACTTTCAACGTGTGTTCAATGGCCAGTTAAAAACTCGCATTGCGCCGTGTGAATGTAAGAGTTTTCAAGGTGGAAGCCCAAAATGTGCATTTAGGTGCATTTTCATCCCTTTTAGCTCTAAAAATGATCATAAAAACATTTATCTTTTCTAAAAAACTGGTAGAAATGGATTCTAATACTTTTATTAATTCAGTATTGCATAAAACTTGGATATTTTCAGTACAAAATGACAAAACAAAAGTCGATTTTTGAAGTACTTTTGCTGGATTTCACCAAGTTCTGCTTCAGTTTAGTTTGGGATAAATAGGTCACTGAGGTTAAAGACAATAATATTCCAGAAGTGTTTTTCATTGGCCAAATATGTATGATACATGACTGGAAATACTGTATGTATACTGTACTTATTGCACTGTTTTAGTAGTTTTTAAAAAATAAAAACCAAGTTAAAACAGAAAATATATGTTTATTTAGCATCTACATGACTAAATACCATTGGCAACACTTTCTGAATAGACCATACATTTAAAGATACTGCAGTGTTGTCTGACAGTAGAGTCGTATTCAGGAATGGGAGACCCAGCAGTAGATGTCACTGGGGTAAGACGTTCGGGTTAAAAAGTCTTTCCTGGTGTTTCTTCAAGGTCCTTTTTGAGTTGCTTTTTTTGATAAGAGTAAGCTTTCATCACCTGGGAGCCAGAATGGAAGCATTGAAGACGATTGCGTACAGTTTTGTCAGGCGATGGAGGATCCAAACACAAGAAGGTGACAGAAACTTATGGAGAGAAAATAGACTCACTCAGATTTGTACGTGTGCATTCTTTCATTTTGTGCATGAGTAAAAAAAATTAAAAAAAAGTACAAAATACAATTTACACATGCTCAAATTAAACTAACAACAGCTTGAATCTAATTACACTCACAAATCTTTAAAAATTACATACGGATCACATGTTACGCACTGACAAAACCTCAGTTCCACGCGGATCTGTGGTGAGACTCATTTCTCACTGATCCATCCGTGAGTGATGCGTTCAAGTACTACTAGAATGCTCGGTCATCAGAGTTTTCTTATCAGCCGTTTTGAACAGATTGTGAATAATATCCAGTGAAACTTGACATTTTCCCCACTGTTTTAAACAGATATTCCCGATAATTAATATAAAAAGTCTAAATAAGCGTTTTTAAAAAAACTTATCCCTTTAAAAATAAAAGATTTGCATGTGTAATTAGTTTCTAGCTGTTGTAATTTTAATTTGTGCATGTGTAAATAGTATTTTTTTTTTTTTTTTACTTACGCAAAAAATGTATTATATAAGTTACATATCAAGAATTACGAACGTACAAATCTTTTTGGGTATTCTCAACTCATTTTTTCATAAATCAATTTAGCCCATAGAGCTAAAGTCTGGTAGCTTGATGCTAACATTTAATAGAATTTCCCATAGGAAGGCTAATACTAGCATTTAGTTAAAAAAACAAAACATTACTAACTTAATGAACATCTTTATTTACACACAGGCAATAATTTTTCAAACTGCTTTAAGGAAAAAAAAAATTAAAGTGGTCTAAAATATAATTTTTTTCCTTATAGTGTCGTCTTCATCTTGAATAAGCTGTACTTCTATAGTGATCGCCACCTAGTGGCCAAACAGAAATGCCCTCCAGGAGAAGCAGAACAATGTTTACAATGATTTTAACATTTTTGTTAGAACTTCTCCTTTTGAGAATCCATATAACACTGATTTCATTAACAATCTCATTGTTTCACTGATACATTTTACAGTATGTGAAGTGAATAAATCCTAAAAAACACCTTCATAAAATCACCTTTAAACAGTAAAGAATAGTATTTTGTTTGACGTCTCAAACAGCTTTAACACCTGCAGCTATAAAAAGTCTGCTCACCTGCAGTTCTGCTCGTCTTTACCTTCCTCCTGAAGACAGATCACGGACATTAAAGGTGTTTAATCATTTTGAAGCAGACATATGTGTCTGTAGCATAGAAAACATAAACCATAAATACACATGCAGCCTGGTTGCGTAACACATAGACATATAAGAACACATATGGGCGGGACATCTACACCTGGGGGCTGGTGGGGGTCAGAAATAGAACTTGGCTTTGCTTTTTTTTTTATTTATAACGGCAGCAGGAGAAAGGGTTAAATGCAGACAACACTGGATAATGCAGCAACTGTTCTTTTAATGATTTAATATTAGTTTTATTCCATATTTTAATGTCAGTTAAGAGGTCTATTCAATGTGAATACTTACACAGTAAGAAATAGCTTGTTTAGTGGACAAATTGACTTATTTTGTTAAGTTCTGCTTAGAGATCTGTTGTTTTGAGGCACTTTTGTTTTTTTTTAGATTTAAAGTTAATTTTAATTTTACCCTGCAATATGGTGTTTAATTCACTGTTGCCATAGTTCACAATTTTAGATTTTTAGCATCTTTATTTGTAGATTCCTAAACACAAAAGTAAAAAAGCTATTTAGTGTTCATCCCTTTTTTATTACTAAACAAATTAACTTTCCTCTTCTTGGATTAACGGGTTGGATTTGACCAACATCTTAAATTAACTAAAAATATAGTTTAGCTAATTATCATCTATTTTTTTCCCTATCTCTTTATGATTTTCTTGGACTTCCTCAATCATGAAATTATTGATTTCAATTTGAATTTTAGAAAAGTTGTACAATGTTACTCAAAATGAATTGCATTTATAAATAAGAGGTTGGTGTTTAACTATCAAAACATAACTACATCAAAACACATCGTCTAGAGTCATTTCTAGGTAACATTTTTTTTTAATATGCATATTTTGTTTGATAAACAACAATTTGAATGAAGAAAATGTCAGAAATGCTTTCTTGAGCTTAATTTTCTTTATATATGACCTCCATCATGAGAGAAATGCCACCAGAAACACATTATTTTTAATTGGAGTAGGTCTTTAAGAAAAGGGTTTGTAGTTACATTGACAGAAAATTAACAGTAAAAGATGAAATCACAACTAAAAACCTGGCTTTATAAGGTTAATAAACAGATGTCCAACCTTTACTTTTACACCAACAAAGAATATATTTTCTTTCAATCTTGAACAATTAAGAAAAAAATGAAACAAATTAAAGAATGCAAGAACAAACATCTGGTCCAGAATGCTTAAATGTAACATAAAAACAGTAATAATCCAAAAATATTGACAACAAATTTCTCACTAATACCATAATCCACCATTAATTTATGAATATGATGCAATGAATTTACAAACACTCATTAGGCTTTTATCCCTCACATAATAGATAATAGATGTGGCATTATGGGCTTGTTTGCATTAGTTTTGTAAAGAACTACAAAGTTGCACATTGATGACATCACAGCAGCGACGCGTACACAGCGTACACAGACACCAAGAGGAGCATTTAAACAAAGCAAATAAACAGTTGGACCTTTATTTATAATTGAGGACATGCAATAGTTATAGAGTATAAAGGAAATTAATGTAAAAAAAACTCACTAATTTGCCTGTAATTATTTAAGTGCAATTAAGGCAATGATTTACTAAAAATAATATATTTTGCAATAAATTTAGATTAGTGGAGGACCTATAACATTATATTTGTGGGGGTGAGAGGAAAGCAGAAGACTTTAGAAAGGTGGTAAATGAAGTGATATTACTAATACTTTATTTATTTCATTAAAAAACAATATATAACATCAAAATAATACAAAATTAAATTATAAAAATTAAATGAAAAGGAGCAGAAAGAAGAAAACAATTCATGATTTTTTTTTTTTAATCTTTGTCAATAACGATACGAATGTAGACTCCGCCCCTTATTTTACATTAACATCTTCACCTCATTCAATTTTGTTTGGATTAAATGTGTTAATTGACATTTTTACGTTTATCTATTTTTCAGCTGTTTTAACTAGACTGGTTTAGTATTTTTGGTATTTTCAAACAGCCTCAAACACACGAGAAAATCAGAGCGAACACAAAAGAGTAAATTCAACAACCTGAGAGGGTTTTATCAATGAAAGCTCAAGAAAGACGGAATCTTGAAAATAACATTTCCATAAAGTGACTTTGTTCTTTCATAAAAAGGCAGTTAAATGATTTGTGGAACAAAAAGCGGCGTCCTAATGAGGATAATTCACAGAGAAACTGATTCCCCGGGTTTTATCGGGAGAGCGAGGAGCGAGGTCCTGTCAGTCGCCTCCCGCTGAGCCGCTCTCTGCTGCTCCTCTCCTTTGAAGCGTTCGCCACCTCATGAGGCAAACAGGTCCAAAGTCATCCGCTATTTCAATCAGAGCGGCCTTCAAAGAGCCCCCCCCCTCCGTCCCTGCTCCCCGGAGCATTGGCCTGCATAGGTAAGGCGGACGAGTGAAGTGCTAAATGTGGTCATTTGTAGTCGGACCTCATTTTATCGACGTTTCCATGCCGCCTGATAGACGTGCATGCGGCTCGCTCAGCGGGGAGAGTCGCTTAACCAAAGGCCATCTGTCAGCCCCCAGAATGGCTTCATGCATTTCCAGCCACAGCTGATTAATCTGCTAACGAAAGATGGCTTATTGAGAAGTCAGTCGCATACGCAGCCCTGCGCTTGCTGCAGATGAGGGCAGAGAACCTCAGCAGAACCTTTACCTTCAGAGACACACTGCTCTGAAAGGATTTGTGCTGTGATCTTAGCAGCTTTAGGTCATTTTAGTTAGGGAGTTAAACATATTAAAAATCTGTACAACAAGCCTGCATCTCACCTACTTCACCCTTATGTGTTAAGTGTTAGCTACGACCTCTCACCCGCAGCATACCCATAGGAAAAATGTGCATAAACATTTATCCTCTACAGGTTTACCAAGTGGTCTACGACCCTGATATTTAGTGTGGGTCACTTGGTGTTAACCCGTCCGCTCTCCTTGGCTTGTTTACATTAAAAGTGGGGTCATCTGGACCCCATAAGACAGTGCGCTGAACTGTTTTTTCCAATGATTGTCGATCTTTACTGGTGTCCAGCGACAGACGTGAAGTCTGGTCCACCTTTGGCATGGAAGGGCTAACACCTCAATGTAAGGGTGGGGTCATCTGGACCCCATAAGAGGTTAAAGGAGCCTGCAGGTTCACAGATGGCTCCTGTTGTTTACTCAGCTCTGAAAATGTGAAAATACTGTAAAGAATTTTACAGAAGAAACGCTTCTCAGATGTGTATTCCCGAAGTTCTTTTCTGATAGAAGAGGTCACATCTACCGTGACCCCTGACAGGTGTACGGCAGGTAGACCAGCCAATTAGAAATCCTGTGGCATACTAATGCAGGCGCGCTCATTAAAACATCACTTCGGCTTTGGACGTCGACTTGACAGGAATTTCTCAGAGGAAAAGAGCTGGTTTGGTGGCTGTGCTGCTGCGGCGCCTCCTCATTAAGCCTCTTTAATTGGTCAAGGTCTGTTGTAGTGTCAGATGTTGTGTTTTTGACGCGCGTTTCATCAGTTCATTCATTAGGTTGTTGCCGAGTGTTTACCCACAGTTGTCCAGTTTAGTGCGGAGCAGCAGCTGGGTCAGAACACTGGATCCAATTAGACAAGAAAGTTTGTTGTTTTAGGTTAAGTAGATCCACAAGAGATGTTTTTATCTTTTAACCCATTCACTTCTGGAGAAATCAAACGCTTATTCATGACTTGCTTTTGTCCAAATCCTCCTTTGCTCTTTAAAATTCAAATAAAATTGGTCACAAACTGTTTGAGCACATATTTATCCTGATTTAATGTCTTGGTCTGCTCACAGGAAGGACACCGTTTCAACATGCTAAGCCTCTAAGCACAATCTCTTGATCAAAGTGTGTTCATCATTGATGTCTGCACTGAAGCCTGAGATTAACTTTACTGCCAAGCAGCACATTTTAGCGTTAAGAACAGGAATCATGATGGATCTGTAAACTGTATCTCCTCGCAGCTAATATGCTCCATCGCTGATGATTGAATAAAGCGTTTCGCCTCAGAAATCTTGGGCTGGAATTCAGTGCTCGTATTGATTTAGATAAATAGTACTACAACACTTCCCCAGTTTTCCAGAGGCTGGCAGACCAGATCGATGAGAGTCAATGCTGGCTCCTAATGACCTTTGCAGACTTCGTTTAGCTGGACGCTGTCCTTTAACCACTGGCTGTCCAGCAAACGACGTGGGCTAGACCACAAACTATTCAGAAAATCAACTAAATAGCAGCAAAACTCCTTAACAAAGAATTTTTCATTTATTGGATTTTCTTTCTTATTTTTAACACGTGGACCACATTTTTTGTGCTTTATGCAAATGTTGGGAACTCCATTGAATTTTGAAATTAAAGTGAGTGTTGGTGACAATGAGAGAAAGGTGTGAACGTATGACATTGATAAGGACAATCAACATGAAAAAACTACTAAACGTCACCATTTTGGTTTGTGGAGCTCCTAGAAAAAAACGTTTGTATTATTGTCAAAATCCCTCCATGTTCTTTATTTTTACACATGAAAATAGTCCGTTGTAGAAACCGCCACCTACACAGAAGGTACCACATTGACTGTTAAAAATACATTTCAGTTTTTTATTGATCATATGAGTCTTTTAAAGGTGTAAACTGAGAACAGAAGTTGTAAAAGAAAATTAAGAAATTTGTTATAAGGTACAGATGAAATAATCACTCCACACATGTTTGTACTCTATAGACATGTAAAAATATGAACGTATTTAGAACAGGTTTGAGATCCTGACAGACCACTGGAGGTGTGTTCATCTGCAGCAGCAGTGATCCACTCGTACTTGCAGCTTTTCTTCCAGTAGACTTTTTGCAGATGTGAGGGTTTGTGAAGGTGCACAGCACTCTGTCAAATCCCTGTGGGGCTTCTCTCCTCTTCTGCTGCTGATGCTAAGCTCATGTTTGCAGTTTAACTTTTATTTATACTTGTTTTTATGTGAATTCAATCCCATGAATATAACTTAACAGTTTCCAATTTCCGAACTAAAGGTGCTTTATGCTTCCGTATCTAAAGGAAGAGAACCTTTTAGACATCCAGTGCAGGAGTTTTTGTTTTTACCTGTGGAGAGGTTCAAAGGCTTTTAAAAGAATCCATTACCACCTGGAATTTTTTTTATCGTTCATCAGGTTTACAATAAAGATTTGTAATCAAACAGGGTTTGATGTGGGTTATATGATGCCTTTGAAACTCCAAATAAAAGCTAGCAGCCAAACCTAATCTCTAATGCATGAGCCACCGCTTCACAAGCTAAAAAAAATAGAAATAGATCAGGAGTAAAAAATATTGACACGGATAAAAATTGCAGGGCCAAATCATCACATTGTAATGCACGGTCACAGATGGTCACTTTAACAAGATAAAAACAAATACAGGGAAGAGCAGCATGAAATGATGATGTGTGAGTTTCAATTTAAAGCTTGCAGTTGTAAACCGCCTGAGCTTTTGATCTGACTCCCCACAGTTCAGTACTTTGATGGCATGCTGTGATTAGAACTACTGACGCGCACGTTGTTTGGTTCAACAGCAAAACACGAGTTTTCCATCAGAAAATCTCCCAAGTGTGGCTCTTAAATATTGTGCTGTATCCTCATTTGTAATTAAGAGAGTGTTAAAGTCCGCCATGATGGCAGTTTGATGTCTCTGACCCGATTTGATCTGATGGATGTGGATCTTTGAATGCGTCAAGATGTCCCCTTTTGATATAATGCCAAAAAACAGCAATCAAATCATAGCTTTCATTTACAAAAAACCCGATTCAACCCGTAGGGGGCAGCACATGGACGGTTTTTTAAGGTATTTTGAAGAATTAAACAGTTTTATTTCAATTTGTCAGAAATGTGGCTATGACCAACAGACAACACTTGTAAAGCTCCATTTATAGATGTCAACAGCAAAAAAAAGTTGATTTAGGGTTTGGTTACCCTTTAACTCTGGTCTCTCTTTACCACAGAGACCCCGCTCTAATCTGCCTGTTGTGAGTTTAGACTCTGATCTTTTCTCAGTTGTAATCAAGACCCCAACATACTGAAACTTCACCCAATTTTGCAAACTAATGAATCTTTCAAAATAAAAGATATCTTTGCATTAAAAAAAATCTTGTTAGTTCTAACAAAAAATGTAATTGTAAAAAAAGCTTAAAGTTTAAGACTTCCCAAAAATTATTACATTTGAGTATGTAAAAATTATGCGATTGCTACATATAACTTATTTTTATTAAATACTACCTACTCAAATTTAACATTTCAAAATATATTTAACTTAAAATTTATGTTGACTTACCTTATAATGTATGAATCTAAAAAAGTCAATAATATTAAGTTCTGCTTACTCAAAATAAAATAAAAATATTGCTTGAAAAGTAATATCTAATACTGTTTAGAGTGTATATCACAGCTACAAACTATTTCCAACAATATTTTTTCGTCCAACCCTGATTCACAACAATTCGAATAAAGAAATATTCAGAAACACAATTTTAAGCTTAACTTTCTTTAAATATCATCAGGAAAAATAACCACAAGAACATGTTAGAAAACAGTAAAGATTAGAAAAGAAGAGATTAAATTGTGGTCAAACAGAAAGTACACAATTTCATAAAAAACTGCACCATAAATGCCGCACCATACTGTTTTTTTACCACAAACTACCTTTTTCCAATCAAGAATCATGGCCTCAGACTTGGGCAGACCCTATCCACTTCACACTTGGCCACAAACCTCCCGAGAGGTCCTGACTGGATGAAGCCAACAGGACAACATCGTCTGCAATGAGTAGAGAGGAAATCCTGTGGTTCTCAGACCAAACCCTGGACCCAGAAATTGTGTCCATAAAGATTATGAACAGAACCAGTGATAAAGTGTGGCCCTGATAGAGCTCAACATGAACCAGGAACATGTCTGAGTTATAGCCAGCTACCTGGGAGTTAGAGCTCTGTCTTCTCTTTTGGCCACTGGTAGGAGACATTTCCAGAGTACAGACAGCACTTCATTTCCCAGCAGCCCCAGCCTACAGTTCCTGGATGCTGCTCGGCTGTCTTGTTTTGTGCCATCCTGCCTGCATTACCGAGGGTTTCTACCTGGACCTGGTCTTCTGTTTCTGACCCGGTTTACTTTCTGATTGCCTGCCCTGACACTTGCCTGAACTCTGACTACTCTCATTTTAGATGATCCCATGCTCGTGTTTGGCTTCTGATTTGTGGACTTTTAGCTGTGCTTTGTTCCTCTCTGAACCAATAAACCTGCTGCACGTGGAACCAGCTGTCTGGCTGTTTGTGACACTCGTGCAGAGACCGGAGTCTCAGTAAGGCTCCCGAGACCCTAGACTCGCAGAGCACCCTCCACAAATCCTTGTTGCAGAATAAATTTGACCCGCACCATTAAAGTCCCTCCTTCATCTGAACAATGACACTGCAGGCGGGTGATGTTCATCCATGACTGTCAGCTACAATAACTGCTCTAGTGCGTGAGGAAGACATAATACATTCGTACATGATTAATTAAACCATCAGTGCCTAATCAAAAGTCACCAAATGAAAGTCTGAACGGTTAGAAGATGGTGTTTGCCCTCAGGATTACGCCGGGACAATCCTTCAGCAATCAGCTGCAGCAACATCACCAAGGAAAAGGATTTCTGTTCATCTCTATCTGACAGAGAAGTTATTAAAATGGCATTGTTGTCAAGGAGCCCAAAGGACAAACTACAGCAAGATGGTGAAGTCAGTGCATTTTAAATGAGATATGACATGCATAAACGAGTGCAAGGCCGCAGTGATGACTGGCAGTAATGTATGCATTTATAGACGTATCATTATTGAAACGCAGAGCACTGAGGTTTGTGACACTCATCCCACAAGACAGGAATTAGATTCAAATGTCGTCCTGATAAGTGAAGCCTTCAAAGGCATGAGAACGCCGCCACAACGCTGCTTCAGCATCTTAATGTGCTCGCTCCCTTCATCCAGTCTTCCCTGAACTCTACAGTTTGCACACGTTCATGTGTGTTTTCATTTGATGGAAGGAGAAAACTCCTATATGCAGGATTTAATGCTTCCAACAAAAAGAAAATAAAGATCTGAATAAGTGGTGCATACTCAGCCATTTCTCATGGGCCAGGTCAGTGGGTCAACAACACAGACTTCCAGTCACCTTGTCCGGCTCTTCCATGGGACACTAAGGAGCCTCCAGGCCATTAGACAGGTTTAATCTTCCCAGCAAAGCTAATTAATGACCGACACTCGAAAGAGGGCTTTTAATACTGAAGGGCTTGTGTGTAACTCTCAGGTTAAGGACTTGAGAAAATGACGACGTCTGCAGTTATCTGGGCTTTGTAAAAATCGAGCTGTAAGAACGTGAGACTCACAGGTTTCAGGTGGATTTACATTTCAACCGCTAGCGATAGTCATAAACTATAGGTAGAGAATGAAAGATTTAAGGCGTAGATTAATAATACAAGAAACTACGATAAAATTCTTTCATAGGGTGATTGGAAATAATTCTCTGAGTTAGTGTGAGGCGCTCGGTCATGCTGGGAGCAGACAAGCTGGCTGAGGGGGTTTTGGTTCTTTATGTTCAACCATGAAGAGACTAAGACATGCTAGAAAGATCATATGACCTGGCTGGCCTTGACGTCTTTATTTACATCTATACTTCAGCAGCTTGATCGATAAGCTGAAGCTAAATAAACAGATGAACTCAACCGTATGAAATCAACTTTTATTGTTGGCCCAGCCAGACGTCAGTGCTGGGCTCTTCTCCACATACTGTCAGAGTCAAAACAAACAAATGATGGTCATAACGTGTGTTAGTTTTACTAGAATATGTATTTGTATTCCTATTGGTTTTATAAAATCATTTATACTTGTAAGTATAGGAGTGCAAGGTCCTATCTTATTTTTTACTTTTATGTACTAATACTTTTAATACATATTTTTGTAACTCTAGTGTCTTTCTCTCGTCCTCAATAGTAACTAAGCTTTCTTGGTGAACAGGGATGTTGGAGTGGGATCTCTTGGGTCCGGCTGGTTTCTTTGACCCTAGAGTACTATCGCTGGGTGATTTTCATCCGAGCAAAAGTATTCACATGAATTTCAATACAAGTGTCATGCTCCCTAGGTAAAGTCATACATGTCCCAGGAATAGGGTGTACCAAAGTTTAAGTCTCCAGTATCATTATTTATTTTTTTTAGGATTTTTTTCGTCTAAAATTCCTCATTTTTAAACCATTTTCAAACCAGTTCCAGGATCTTCCTATGTATTTATTTTCCATTTTGCTACATAAACCACAGTTGAGAATAATTACTCAATTTATCACGTGTTGTCTTATTTTTAACTATTTTTTGTGAGAAATACTTTTTATTGGGTATATTATATCGGGTAAAAATTATCCGGCAAAAGTGATGGTCTAACTTTTTAGAGCAGAAGTGTTCTAGGGTTAATGGGGGAATCCTGGGGTGGTTGCTGATGTGAACTGATCCACATAGAATAATTTTGTCATTCAGGATCAAGCCAAATTTGTATCTCTATGTCTATATCTACTTTTATAACACATATATATATATACATATATATCTGAGATATTCAGCCATATTGAGCCAGCTTGGACAAAAGAACAAAGACATACATGGATCTATTTGTCTGCAAGTGGAATAATGGGAATGGAGAGGAGCTTGTGGCCTGCCGATTGCAGCGCTTTGTGTTATTGTTTTAAATGTTTACAATTTAACTGAATTATGTTATAGCTAAATTAAGTTAAGCTGTTGTTAAGCTGAAACTGTTATACTTCTGTTTGGAATTTCAAAATAGTAATTTTGCAAACTTAATACATCTTTCAAAATAAACGACATCTTGGCATTAAAAAAAAGGATTGTTAGTCCTAACAAAAAAATAACTGTAAAAAAACTTAAAGTTTAAGACTTCACTAAAACGATTAAATGTAATTATTTAAAAAATATGCATTGCTACATATAGCTTATTTTTATGAAATACTTACTCAAATTTAACAATGTTTCGAAATATTTTGTTTCTCCTTATTTATGTTGACTTAACTTAAAATTCATGAATATAAAAAAGTCAATAGCATTAAGTTTTACCTAGTCAAAATTCCACTTTTTTCAGTAAACTAAAAAAAAAATGCTTGGAAAATGTTGCCTATTTTTTAAAAGTAATAAATAATACTTTTTACAGTGTACATCACAGCTACAAACTATTTCAAACAATATTTTTCGTCTAACCTTGATTCAAAAGAATTTGAATAAAGAAATATTCCGAAAATGAATTTTAAGCTTAACTTTCTCCATATATGTCCTATATCAGGGGTCTGCGACCTGCTACTCCAGATCCACAAGTAGATCTTTTATTTCTCCATGGTGGCTCTTTGGCCAAACATAAAATAAGTCATGGAGACTGCTGACCAACCATGTCGACCGTCGGAATCAGCAGCTCCCTGCTAATGGTTGTCTAACCAAAACTACCTAAAGAAAACAAACAAAAAAAGCCCGCAAACTAAGACTACCAAACCCCAAACTAAAATAACAAAACCCAGCAGTGTAAGACTACTGAGGACAAAGAGGGGAAAATAACAAAATAAAAGAAGAAAAATAAATAAAATAGTATTTTTTTTAAAGTAAGGATTACTTAATTAGCATTTATTTAATTTAGATTAGTTAAATGTATAAATTGATGGCTGAGATGCACATAGATGATAAAGTTGTAGGTTTTTACGTACCTGTTGACCTGAAAACGTCTTGTTTCCTCAACTCTACCTCCAGAATGAACAGATTTTGTATGCAAAGCAAAACTTATATTATCCTTATATTAACCATATTATCTTGTGCTGCACAACATTGGTTACTAGCTGCAATATTTTTGCTTTTCTTCGTGCCAAAAAAGACAATTCATATTATTAAAAAAAATGAAGGTCATGAATCCAAGGCTAAAGTAAGACTATGTGGCTATTTCTAGGTTTTGATCAGTAGAAAACAAGCTTAAATGGCTATTTTACTGTTAACCCCTGTCCTATACCATCAAGAAAAATAGCTACAAGAACATGTTACAAAACTACTAAAGATCAGGGAAGAAGAAACTGAATTGTGGCCAAACAGACAGTCACATAAAAAACTGCACCATGCCGCCATAAATCTGGTACCTACTGTTTTTACCACCAAATAAACCTCTATTACCCGTCACCATAATGTCTGTGAGGCGATTAATAGCGATTCGATTTGTGGTAACAAAGATGCTTGTTAATTTTTTGCACAAGTTACTAAACTTTATCAAAGCTTATAATGCCTAATTCTCAAAGCTGATCAGTGAAGTTGGTCATCATCCTTAAAACAGATTTACTTTTTACAAAATATCATTCAGTTTTCCACCCTTGTTTCATCTGTCCATCTTAAACCAGGTTTAAAAAAAAAAAACACGAAGTAGTCGACTATCGGTGTGCATCTAATTGCTTCCATCTTGCTGCTAAACTAAGAGGTTGCTGCTGCTGCTGCTGCAATGTTGCCTTTCCTGTGCAGAGCCGAGAATCAATGCAGAATTCACATCTTTGAAAATTGGTGAGATCTCATAAATAATTCATCAGAGTACGTGTGTGTGGTGTGCGTGTTGTGTATTTGCACTTGAACCTCTGAAAACACACTGCTTTTTCACGAGCTGTTCATCATGTGGCCAGGACAGGAATTCTTTAGGCTGCAAGTAAATCAAGCAAAGTGCTCCTCGGACATGTCAATAACCAACCTTCGGAATTAGTTTCTTCTGCTTCTGCTCACTCAACACTTCAGATAGGCCCTTATCAGCACTGGCACTGTAGGCGCAATTAACAGCAACAACAAAAACATGATTAAATATGACTGATACAAGATTAATATGCTTTAATTAGACAGAGAGGAGAGCTCCAAGCCGAATCACCAGCTGAGGCGCTTTGTATTCTCCGTGTGTTCCAGGCTGTGAATGCAGACTTTGTTCTGAACCTCCACATACAAACAGAAGACATTAATCTCACATCAGGAGACAAAAACAGATGGAATGGAAACACGCGACTTAAAGTTTTACGGTCTATTAATCAAACTCCAGGACGGGCCTCGTTTTTCACTTTGGTGGCACAATAAAAGCCCAGCTCAGATTTAATCATTCGGACACTTGGAGCATAATTTATGTTTATAATGGTAACGTGAAAACAAACATTGGGAGAAGTTTGATGACTTTAATAATCAGTTTATGACGGTTTAAAGTTTTGTTGTGAAAAATGTTTTAATGCAGGTTTGGTAAGCCGCTGATTTCTCTTCATCCAAGTAATGCCTGATAGATGAAGGGTGATTAAAATTTAATGTAGCGTGATCAGCTTGAGAAGTCCAACTTATTGCATTTTTAATGACCCATAAAACTCACATGTTGAGGGTTTGCTTCATTATTTTGATTGCAGCACCAAACAGCATTTTTCTGCATAGATGGTTTTGGTATTGGGTAAGGATGGGTCGAGTGCGTCTGGGAACACATACTCATTACCCCAGTCGTCACATATTGACGTATGGTTACGGAATTGACTTTTGGGCAAACCCAACTCGGTTGTTGATGGTTGGCTATTCCAATTAAATCAGGGCTCCCTAACCGCCAGGCCTGATACGGACCGCACTAGTACCCAAACCTTAACCCGGTAGTGTGTCCGATACCAGCAGTACCGCGTTCAGTATCAGTGCGCGTCTGGATCGCTTCTTTCATTCTGCTGGGGCAGCAGTAGTCCGAATGTGGGATCATGTTCTAGATTTACAGAAATGGGAGTAGGCAGCACATCAAAAAGTGCACACTTAGGGTTTTTGAATCAGGGCTTGATAAAATCAGGGTTCTGGTAACGGCCTCTGTACCAGACATGGTACCAGCTGTACCGAACGCGTCACTGGACACGTACAGGTACCGAATGTGGTAGCGGGCTAAGGTTAGGGTTTTTAATAAGGGCTGCATGAAATCTGGGTTCCAGGCACTTTGTCCGGACACAGACCAGTCCTCAGGATGCACCTGGAAATGGCCTTGGTTCTGAACACGTCACCGGATGCGTGCTGGTACTGAAAGTGCTACCGAGCTACAGTTAGGGTTTTGAATAAGGGCCCAGGGAAATCAGGGTTCCAATCATTTTGTTCAGACGCGGACCTGTCCTCGGGATGCTCCTGGCATCAACTGCGGTACCAGTGATACCAAACATGTACTGAACTTGGTATCGGGCCAAGGTTAGGGTTTTGAATCTGGGCTCAATTGCATCAGGGCTCCAGGCGTTTTGTCTGGATGCAGACCAGTCCTCAGGTCATACCTGGTAATTGCCTCGGGACCGTACGTGGTACCAGCGGAACCGAACGCGTCACTGGACACACGTAAGTACTGAATGCAGTACCGGCTAAGGTTAGTGCTTTGAATGAGGGCTAAATGAAATCAGAGTTCAGGACCTGAATAGTAACGGCCTCTGTACCGAACGCATCACCGGGCTAAGGTTAGGGTACTAGTGTGGTGCATGTCTCAGTACCAGGCCTGGAGGTTGGGGAGCCTGGATTTAATTGGACCAGCCAGCACTTCAACAACCAACGAGTTGGGTATACCCAAAAAGTCAATTCTTGACAAGTGGGCTCCCTAACCATACGTCAATATGTAACGACTCGGGTAATGACTATGTGTTGAGTCTACAGATATGAATTGGCAAGATACTGGTCAAAAGATCTTCAGAGATTCCTCACATTGACTTTATGTGTAAGTTGTGTCTAAAAAGGTCCAAAATGAACATTAATTGTTAAAATATTAAGAGATTGGTCCAAAAGTCTAGCTTTGATTGGAGGTACTTATGCTTGCTGAGTACAAATACACACTAACAAGTTGTGAAACACGGTGGTGGAAGTCTGATGATGGGGGATTGGTTCATCCAGTCAATTTGTTACATAACACCAGTCCTTGGGTATTAGGTCTGTCATTCAGAATCACATTTGTTTGATTGATTGGACAGATTAGATGGACAGAAAGACAATTTTATTTCCAGCCATTCATATCATCCATGTTACTACACAGTCCAAAAGTAATAAATATGACCTTGATTCTAAGCTTATATTTCACTTTTCTGCTCTTAAAGTGAACTTAAATGTAAACCAGAGAGCTCTCTGGAGGTCTTCAGTCTGAAGGAAATGTATTTCGTCTCAGTCGGAATCATTAGCTTTCCTCACTTTGCTCAAATTTTTCAATCAATAAAACAGGTCAATATTTTTGTTTCTCTAAATGTTCAGAGATGAAATTCCTTTCCGGTATTATTTTTATTCAATCATGTTCAAAGCAGGCAATCAAGTAAATAATATTCTCTTGTTTATATTCAGTGCATCAAATGTCTGTCAAATAACAGGTTTCTTCATAAGAGATGTTCTATTTGGGGAATTTGAAGCTGATACCTGATAAAAACATCAACTAGGTTGTCATAAGTATTCATATTGGTATTTTTAATGGATGCAGGGAAAAAGAGAACACTGAAAAAGATATTGTTTCCCTTCAATGTTTAAAAAAAAAGATCTGTACTTAGAAGAAAGAAAAATATCTATGTATTATCAAAGAAAATATAATCTAGTTTAACTGTGGAGTCTAATAAGGAAATCTGCATTTTCCTCTGACTCAAAACCTCAACTTTATTTTAGGAAGTATTTGTTCAAGTACTTTGATCTGGTATTGATATTCGACTGATGGCGGCAGGATGGTCTGTTTTAGCTTTATGACGAAAGAAGAAGAGCTTTTCAGGTCTTGTAGGTGTTATTTGTTATTGTGGCACAAAAAAGTCTAAAGTTGCAGCAGTTTTTCTAAGAATTTTCTTTCAATAACTACAACAACAGCTTGAATTTTTCAGTGGAAAATTCTTGAAAGCATCATGAGTCCTTCGCTGTCAGTTTTAGACACAGTCAGAGTCGGTGCTAAAAGCTTCAACCTGCTGACATTTAATTCTCCGGGCAGCTTCCTCGGCGACTGTGTTGCACATGTTCAGCTCCACCAGACAATCCCGGGCCGTGTCCTCTGCCATGTAAATGACAGCATCTGTGTTGTGACAAACTGAATTGCACATTGCTTACACTGGGCTGAAGTAACATAATGAGCAAAGGCGTGCCAGCACAATACGACCGAGCACCAAGAAGCAATTAAACTAGAGGACATCGTAGACCTCACAGTGAACACAACGTGCTCAGTGACCGCATCCCACGGGCTCGCATGTGTGGATCAGACTGTACGTCTGCTCTAACCTCATCATTAATCACTTCATTAAGTAGTCATGCTTTGTTGGTACTGTGTCTTTTTGTTTGCATTCTTGTGCTCTGTTTGCACAACTGTGTTTACATTTAACGTGTGGTAGACCTTGACTTGTGGCCGCACCAGTAAACAAATGTGCACCTCGTGTCTTTCAATGAGGTTAGCTGCAATAAAAGATAAACAAAAGAAACAATGAAGTAGATCCATACAGAAGTTGATCAAGCCCCTCCATGAACCACTACTTTAACGTGATGGGGGCGTTTGAAAGCTCAACTGATTGTAGGGGCTATGCTGTTTGGGGCCCTGTAAAGAGTCCCGCATGTATCATGTAATCTAAAATGGAAAAGCAGTAAAAGTTGAGACCTTTGAGACAAGATCGGCTACATGGGCTGTGTCAGGGGTCTTCAGCTTGCGGCTCTTTAACCCCTCCATAACGGTTCTCTGGTTAAAGAAAGATAAAATGGTTTTTCATTTGAAAAAGTAGCATATTTTAATATTTAAAAAAGGTTTGTTATTTTAGGTTTATGTTATAGGGTTAAGAAAAACAAAAAAACTCAGAAAAGTCAAACGTTTTTCAACTCCTTCGCAAACAGTTGAATGACCGTAAGTATCACTCCACCAGGATCCTGACTACATTACCCATAATCAGAAGTGGATAGCTTAGCGCTATATTGGTGATTTCTAATGTTGTCATCACTTTCTGTCAATCAGCAGGAGTCTACAGTGGCTCCGCCCCATTCTATATTTCTATGGACTTAAAATGGATGGGGGCCCTTTTTAAATGGGTCCAAATACCAGATCGAACTGGGCCGTACTGGACTGCTAAGTGGAAACGAGGCTTTTGTTTCTACCTTCACCTATGGTCATAAGCTCTGGGTCAGAACCAAAACAATAACATACAAGCAACCAAAATATTTCCCTGCAAGGGGGGGGCTCGGGCTCCTTGGCCCCTCCCTGGTGGGAGGTGTTCCAGTCACTTCCCACAGAGAGGAGGCTCCAGGGAAGAGTCAGGACATGCTAGCAACTATCTCATCCGGCCTGGAAGCACCTTTGGGATAAACTGGAAGAACATTTCTGTGGCCACAACCCGACCCTGGACAAGCAGGAGAAGATGGATGGAAGTTCCAAAAAGAACATGAGTCCTAGCCACAAAGAATTTAAACATGCCACACATTTCTACTGAAAATCACAGTCCCTCTGCAGACCAAACCAGCTGCTTTTTGCAATCTTAACCATGTTAACCGTCTCCGTGTCTCAAAACAAAAGAGCTGGAAGAAAATTCCAAAACTCAATTCTGTGAAACAAAAACTATTAACTAAATCTGCACCACTGACTAGGACCTTCAAACTTGTTATATTTTCTGTTGAAGACGACTTTGTCTTAACATTTAATTAAACTTTTTAGAATTCTTCTCACGGCAAACACAAGAAAACCAGCTGCATGCAAACCCATGAACGTGTCCCTGGGGAGCACTACCTGATGTGCTGATGTACTAAGAAAAGTCTTTACACACTGACATGGCCTAAAGGTAACATCTATCACAGGAAAGACAAGAGAAAGGGACGATAGTTTGACGACATGAACCCAAAACTCAAAGAAAGAGAATATCTATAAGTTTAGTATCTTATAAAGATAATTATTTGTTTAGCTTAGCAGTAGAATTAATAGATAGAGGTAAGGCACTTCCTTACATTCCTATATGTGAAGAAATATATCAATGTAGAACTCCAATAGAGTCCAAATACTCTTAAATTCAAACCGACCAACCTTTATCTCACAAACTGTTCACAACCATCCTCCATCTATGAAAGCAACGTAATATCTTCCTTTGCAAGAATCCTCGGACATTAGAGTGACCACATAAACATATTAGGGAGGCAATCAGCGGCGGGACACACAAGACCTTTCTGAGAAGTTTAAAATGTCATCTGTAAATGGCAAATCGATTTCTGAGCAGACATTGTGAGAAAGAGATGCACCGTCCTGCAGCTTTTTCCAATTATCACCTGGCTGCAGGGTTCTTCGCGTCGGCCTCTTCTGCACATTCTGTGAAATGTGGCCGTTTGCATTCTGTCCCTCTGATGAGAAGCTCGTGTCCAGGAATAGTTGCAGACACCGTCATCACTGCGTCTTCAGAAATTCAACAGATGCAGATTTTTATCTATTTGTGATAGAATCTGGCAGTAAATGTACAGCTGGGTTCTAAAAATGTTTCATCTAGATGACAGATTACACTTTGTTCCATTTAGTTTACAATTAGAGGGGTAAGCTGTGGGGGTGGGGGAAGAGTAAGGATTCAGCCTTAGAGTTTTTGCTTTGGTATCACCATCATAGATTAGAAAAGGTCAAAAGAGAAGAACTAATATCTTACAGTAAACACACACTTAAAATATCTTAATGGGCCATACTATGAAAAATCTATTTTTTGAGTTTTAAGCGTATTCTTCTGTTCTTTCCTCACTACAAACACTTTCTATGTGAAGCTCGCGGGGACCAGCTAGCTTCTAGAGCCCCAGACCCCCGGCTGGTGCACAGTCGTTCAGACGATGGCCGTCTGTGGTGAGTTAGTTTAGCGATGGCCAAGAAACGCTCGTTGAGTTTAGCGTTCAAACTTTTACGGTGGCAAACGCCAAAGAACATTCCAGTGAGAAATCTGCACGAGATGTTGGGATGGATCCTGAACATATCCGAGAATGATGCAAGCAGGTGGGGGATATTAAGAGGACGGCTGCAGAAAGGGAGGAGACTATTTGCTGATGGAAGCTGGAGAAAGGGGGAAGACTAATACCTGGTGGAGCATGGGAGTGGACTATTTCCTTGTGGAAGATGGAGAAAGGGACCGGACTACTTCCTGATGGAGAAAGGAAGCAGACTATTTCCTGATGGAAGCTGGAGAAAGGGGGCAGACTATTTCCTGGTGGAGCAAGGGAGCGGACTATTTCCTGGTGGAAGATGGAGAGAGGGAGCAGACTATTTCCCGGTGGAGAAAGGGAGCAGACTATTTCCTGGAGGAAACTGGAGAATAAGAGAAGACTGTTTCCTGGAGGAGAAAGGGAGCAGACTAATTCCTGGTGGAGCAAGGGAGCGGACTATTTCCTGGTGGAAGATGGAGAAAGGGACCGGACTACTTCCTGATTGAGAAAGGAAGCAGACTATTTCCTGATGGAAGCTGGAGAGAGGGAGCAGACTATTTCCCGGTGGAGAAAGGGAGCAGACTATTTCCTGGAGGAAACTGGAGAATAGGAGAAGACTGTTTCCTGGAGGAGAAAGGGAGTAGACTAATTCCTGGAAGAAACTGGAGAAAAGAAACAGACCATTTCCTGGAGGAGAAAGGGAGCAGACTAATTCCTGGAAGAAACTGAAGAAAAGAAACAGACTATTTCCTGGAGGAGAAAGGGAGCAGACTATTTTCTGGTAGAAGCTAGAGAAAAGTAGCTGACTGTTTCCTGGTGGAGAAAGGGAGCAGACTATTTCCTGGTAGAGCAAGGGAACGGGCTATTTTTTGGTGGAAGCTGGAGTAAAGAAGCAGACTATTTCCTGGTGAACAAAGGGAGCAGACTAATTCCTGGTGGAAGCTGTGGAAAGGAACCAGGCTGTTTCCTGGTGGAAAATGCAAGTGACAAATTATTTGAACTGGTTTGAATGTGGATTATTGAACATGGATGGAAAGGTGTGCGAGTCTTCAGGAAAATCCTGAAATGTTCATCAGGTGTTGTTGTTGCATTTTTGACTGAATTTTATTGCAAGATGAACCCATTAGCCATCACCATTCCGTCTGGGCCAAATTTTAGGGATAAACGCACAGGCTACACAGTATGTACATCAATATATTTTTTAAAACTGATGTTTTTTGTGGGTGACACACTGAAGGGGCCGGCTCTACGATGGCGTCATAAAATGGGCAGCACCCTCAAGGAATAAAAGGCGGAGCCTAATCATTTTACATCCAGGTATTAAAAGAGTTCACAAAATTAATTAATATTTCATAAATTTTTTGTTTTTAGGGTTATTTAATTTACATTAAATTAAAATTAGGTAATCTGTGATCTTATATATGGATATAGTTTACTCTGAAATACTAAAGAACAGCAAGGTTTGGCTCCTTTAACGAGAAACTTAAAAAAAACAACGCTAACTGAACAAAAGTCCAACTAATCTTAAAACCAAGAGAAGAACCCCAAACAAACATAATCGGAATCAGTCAAACTCTGGACTATAACAAAGTTAAATTCAGATAACAACCTCAAAGTTGGACAACTTTCCTGCTTTATCGACAGCAGCTGTAGTCTTTTTCATCACCTTCTGAGAAAGTATGCATTTTATTTATTTTATAGTCCGTATCTGTGCATCCTGTTGGACAGCATCTCCCTTCGTCCCTCAAGTGTTCTTCTCCTCAAGGTTTCTGGAGAAGTGCCAAACATATTGTTCTTTAAAGCCCCGTTCTCCAGGGAGGAGTAAACGTTATTTCCATCATGAATTTTCTCCTCCTTCCCTTTTGCAGAGGTGGCGTTTGCCTGGCTCCAAGTCATCAGAGAGAACCCCTTTGTCATATTTCCATATCCAAACTTCCAAACCTCCAGGTATCAAAGTGTTCTTTTAATTAAACAATGCTTTAATTAAACGAGAGAAATAAAAGCTTAAAGTAATGTCTCCTTTCTTATCAAACGGCCAACCTCCAGGTGAATAAGCACTTTTATTGCTATTAGGAGCCATATGCTCATCAGAGAAGCTGAGCAATTAACTACGTCAAAGACTGAGGTGACAAGGACACCCCATCAATAATCTGGCTTAGCGTGGGGCTTTGCAGTGTTGCAGACTCTCATTAAGCCACTGTTTATCATACATGACAGTTCGTATGAGGAGAAGAGTCATTATGGGGTTCTAACCATGAGGGGTGAAAACTGTTTGCACTATAAAGGACCAGCAAACTGTGTTTTATTATTATTTTCTGAGAACATCCAGGTAACATCCCGCCCGTTCACGGCTGCCATGTTGGTATTTAGAGTTACACTCTCTGTTATTTGCTTTCATGGCCTTTCTGCTCTTTATCACCAGCTCTGCTGCTCGCTGGGAGACTTTTTATGTTGCTAATAAATCATGACATTACTCTGATACTCTCAGCATTGACGTGTGCATTAGCAGGCTTCCTCTACCGGGAACCCCCGCCCCCCTTTTCCTTTTGACCTGTCGGGATTCGGGAAGGTCTTAAAACTGTAGTTTTGGAATCATATTCTGCAGCGTTTAAAAGGAAAAACGCCTGCATCTGATGAAGTTTGTCTCAATCCACCTGACATTTAAAGAACAGCGAGCGGCTAAGCGATGCTCTGATGTTGCCATTTGACAGCACGGCTGTAGCTGCATTTTTTGTTGACACAAATTGAACAGTATATGTCTGTTTCTGCAGCAGGGGGCTTGGCCCAAAACTCAGACGGTTCTGTCAAAATGACATTGAGTTTTGAAAAAACTGCATAAAAAAAGTCCAGTGATTTTTTTTTAAACTCCTAGCCCCACCCATTCACATTTGAAAATATTCTCTGTAGATACCAAAAAGTTAATTTGGTGGTGTGCTGTAGTTGGGAGATATTCAGGCTTAGAAATGTCCTTTATGGGGCAAACATGTCCATTGCTGGTAGTCAGGAGGTTGACAGTACTGGAAAAACGTTATTAGTACCTCTCATATATTTGTATCTCAGAAGAACCTGCAGGAAATGTTTACTTTTTTCTTCCTTCTGCTTCAGCTCCTATAACTTTTAATACTTTTCTTTTTTTTTTCTTCCAAAAACCAGGTTTTAACCATCTCCAGAAGTTCAGAGCAGTTTCATAGAACACATTTAGAGCAGAGAAATGAACATTACTACTACAATCATCTATTGATCTGTTTTCAAAGTGTTCCCCGGGGTCTTTTAAGTATGATTTTTGGCATTAAAAAAAAAGAAGTGACGCTTTCTAGAACAGTTTTTTACAGAGCAGTAGAAGTTCACCTCTGAGGTGTGGTGGGAACTATTGGTGCAGAGTAAGCCTGTGCTCCAGTATTGTGTGGTGAGGTTTACGTCATCAGTCAGATTTACAAACATATGAACCCTATAGAGCAGCTTATTCACCATTTGAATGACAACAGTTAAAATGTGCTGTTTAAAATTTCATTTGAACATTTTTCTTCCATATATTAACTGTAGCATAGAAAAAAAAATATCAAAATTATTATTAATGACTTACTTTTACTTATAAATGAAGTCTGTGCGCTGCTCCTTCTGAAGAAACCTATAAATAAGCTGTTTGTAGAAGTCTTCCTTTTCTTTCTTCAGTTTTAAAAGTCTCCGTGGAGATCACTTCCACTGAGCTTTCTAAACAAATTCTTGAGTTTTGGGGTTTAAAAACATAATCCTTCATGTAGAAAATGACGCTCAAGAACTGAACAGCTGCAATTGACTTGCTACCACTTATTCTGTTATTCTTTAGCTGCAGTGTCACATTCTCTGGGCTCACCAGCGCCCTCTGTGTTGAGGAAGGTGTACTGCGTGCCTCCACCCATAGTGTATTTCTAATTTCTATTTCTTTTAGCTGATTAAATGAGTCACAAACAGCCCACAATGTATTTGTACAGATGGCAAGAAATAGAAAAAAAAGTAATTAAAAATAAAGCATCTTTAATGATGATAGAAACAGAAACAGTAAAGCACATGTGTCGCTCCAATCAGTGCAGCACAAGGGAGGCATATTGTCTTGCATATTTGAACAGGAAATTTGTGAATAATTAATATTTAATTCTTTTTTTTTAACCAAAGAAACATTGAAAACAGAAAAAAGTAACTATAGAATAAGATATGCCTAAAAATTCATACAGTATTCCCCCTTATTCATGGGAGTTAGGGAATGGAGCTTTCTGAGAATCTGCTGAACCGGGAATAC
>NC_050533.1:4262410-4271725 GCF_002922805.2 Oryzias melastigma | reverse complement strand
CATGTTCACAAGTTCACATCCAACGAGGGAGATAAGGGAACAAAAAGAATCTTACAGTTCACTATCACATTTTTCTTTATTTAGAAGAGACAGGAAAAAAAAATGCTATTCTATAAACATTGCTATAATTTCAAATACAACCGATGCTATGTCCCCAGGCCATCTAGCTAAGAGCTAATTTGCAGACCAGGTCCCTGAGAACAAATAAAAAAGCAACAAACAACAAAGACACAAACATTAACACACAAAATACATATAATCCAGAACAATCACAACAAAACACTAGAAAACAATGGATCTAATGTTCACAGGCTTGTTTGGACTTAAGCTGTTGTTTTACTTTACAAGTAAATTGTTTTAGATCTGGGATGGATTTTTATTTTGGCAGGTTTTGTTTCCAGATCTGTGGACCTTTTACTGTGAAGGGGCTTTGACCAAATTTTGGCTGGTTAGAAGCATTAGCAGCTCCTCTTGTGGAAACTCCTCGGGTGTGATATTTTTAATCGTTATTCATCCAGGATTGGGCTGGAAGTCCACAACAGGTCATTCCATAATATTACACACTAGGACAACAATTCTAACGTCTACTCAAAACTTTATTGCAGGTTATTGTAGATAATCTGGTCTGCCTTTAATCTGGAGGATTTTTTTTTTTTTTTACTTTTTGGTTTAACCCAAACAATAAAACTAAAGATTTATTTAGGCTATTTTGGAGTTTATCTAATATTTCAGCAACATGTTAGCTGTTTTTTAAGTTAGGCTGTTTTGGAGTTTAGATATTATTTGGGCAACACGTTAGCTGTTTTGGCTAACCTAAGTCTTTTTTTTAGTTTTTTTAGGCTAATTTTTCATTTAGCTAATATTTTAGTTGGCTATTAACTTCAGTGTGTTTAACTATAAGTTTCAGCATCTTCAGCTATCAGCTCTAGCATCTTCAGCAGCCAAATTCAGCTTACAGCATTCACACTAACATGATCACAGGTAATGCTACATATCTAGTTCATAATTATGTTAAAAAGTCACGGTTTTAAAGTTTTAAAAATGTAGTTTTAGAGTGTTAAATAAATGTTTATTCTGTTCGGCCCGCGGTCTAAGATGTGTTTAGCCCCTTGTGCGATTGAGTTTGTGCGACATTTGACCAAATTGAACAAAATGTTGACCTTGTCCATTTTCCAGGGTTAAGATTACATGATATTGGTTGATTAAGGCAATAAAAGTTCAAAAGTCAAGTTTTACTATGAAATGAGGATTCCATCCTCCAACATAGTTTGAGACATTCTTTCCGTCCTCATTTTGTCTCTTTTCTGAGAAATGATCGTCTGCAGGAAACTGAAAAATCCTCATTCAGTCCAGATGAATGTGTGGATCTAAAGAAGTCATAGACCTACAGTTTTCTGCGTTTTTGCCCTCACACCTCGGTAGAGCCCACTCACTTCCACCACTGCATTCATTGCACCAACAACTGTCACATAACTCAAAGCGGAAAACTTCGATCCCAGCGCTCAAGTGTGAGAAAAGAGGCCATTAAACCATTAATCTATGATCTCTAATGCAACAACACATGGATCACTTGATCAATACGGACAACAGCAGCACAATCCTGCCCGCCGTTTGGAAAGCAGTCCTGTTTGCGGCTCCTCCCCGCCGCTTCTGTTTACCCGGAGAACCAAGAAGGTTTGAACATGGTTGTGTACTTTATCACGGTTTGAGTCAATAGAACATGTGCTCATGCGGATGTTTGCATGCACGCCTCAGAGTGTGATGGAGCTGTGTGACACGCAGCTGATGGATGACCGCAGGCGTGTTTGCTTCTGTCGTGAGCTGTAATGAAAAAGCACATTTTTATTTTCGGCGTGAACGTCAGGAGGCACAGGCTGTCTGCAAAATTAATGCGTGCAGTCGGGAGAGGAGCATATATTACATGTACAGCATCGATGTCGCTGCAGGAGAGGGAGACTGAGTTTAGAGATGATGAGGACTAGAAGACGGAGCTTGTCAATCTTTCAGGTTTTCTTCAGAATTAAGCTTCTGCTGCAGATGGATTGTATTTTGGTCTTTTCTTTGCAACAGCAGCGTCCATAAATAGATCCTTGGAGAATTCCAGTCTGGATCTTGTTGAGACGTCCTGAAAGTTGGACTCATGAAAAACTCATGGATGGAGCGCCTCCACCTTTGATACAGCTGAGATTCTAAACTATCTGGACCACAAATACGTATTGCTTTTATACATTACTAATTAGGACTTGGTTTTAGCAAACTATTCCAAGTTTTCTACAAAAAAAATGAACTAAGTTGTTGGTTTAGTAGCAGTTTGTGTTCAATGACTTGCAGATGAATCCACATTTCAAGGCTTTTTTTCCATTTAGATTTGATAATTTAGATGAGGGTTGATTTTAGCTCTTTTATTTAGGATAAATTTGAGGACAATTTAGGGTTTAAGCATGGAAAAGCATCACTTCTATGTGAAGTTTATGTTAGCTGCATTTTCGTCACACACAACTGAATTTGGCAAACTGCAGCAGTGAGCAGCGTTAACTTGGCGGATTTGTTCTAAAATGTAAGATTTTTCTCCCAGACTGACTTGTATATGGTTTTCTTCTTGTTCTTTAAACATTTTTTGCTCCTGGGACTTATATTCCAGAAAATACATTATGCTGTTTTCAGCATAATGTAAAGGTAAAAGGTAAAAAAAATCTCTAGTTGTCTTGAAAGTAGTTTCTGCAGAGCAGCAGTAGTTTAGTAGAAATTGGTCTCTGAGTTGTGGGCGGGCCATCGGTGCACCCCCTCCCCTTCTCCATCACTCAGTAAAGATGAAGCTATTTTTTTTTTAGTTTCATGTTGAAATTTAAAGTTTTTTTTAAAACATCTTTGTTTTTCTTGTCTTGCCTCAGACCTTTTATATTTTACCATCACTTACAGGTGTTCTCTTTCTAAAGTTCTGTTCTGATTGGCTGCAGGAACATTTGAAGGAAGTGCTCCTGTCTATATAAAGATGTTTTTTTCCCTTGTTCCATCTGACAAAATGATCAAGTTTACCCCCAAACCACATTAGGAAGTTAGCATTTTTCTTTAATTTGTTTGATTTTTTTCTTTTTCCCTGCTTGGTCCACGTGTAAAAATGGTGTCAGAAGTGGGATTTGAGCACACGCCCCTTTATGTTCTCCTGCTAGCTTACAGCCCCTCACACCCCCTAACCTAGAGGTCTGCGACATGTGGCTCTTTTATCTATCCATGGTGGCTCTCTGGGTGAAGAAAAATAAAATAGTAATTTTCAAAAAATTTAGAGTGCTTCTATTTTAGCAGCATGCTAACATTTCTGCTAGTTTCTTGTCTACTGGGGTTTGCAGGCTAATTTAGAGTTTAGCTTCTATTTTAGCAACATGCTAACATTTTTGACTAATTTGGTTTACTGATGAATTTCATGCTAATTTGGAGTTTAGCTAATATTTTAGCAAAATCATGATGTTTTCAGCTAATTTGTTGTATTCTGAAGTTTTCGGGGATAATTTAGAATTTAGCTTCTATTTTAGCAACATGCTAACATTTTTGACTAATTTAGTTTACTGAGGAATTTTCGGCTATTTTGGAGTTCAGCTACTAATTAAGCAATAAACTAGCTTTTTTTGGCTAATTTGACCTTCTATGAGTTTGTTATGCTAATTTGGAGTTTAGTTTTTAATTTAGCAACATGCTAACATTTTTGGCTGATTTGATTTACTGAGGAATTGTATGCTAATTTGGAGTTCAGATAGTAATGAAGCAACAATTATTTTTCCAAATTTAGCCTCTACGAAAAGTAAAAGGTGAAAACGTTAAAAAAAAGTCACATTTTGACAGATGCTGGTTTCTTTTCATATTTTTGAATTTGTTCATGCATAATATACTTAGCATAATTCACATTTATTAAAAAACAAAAAGAAGGTCATGAGTATTTTCTACATCCCAAAAAGTGCTTTATTTACTACAGTTTGAATTAAGATAGATTCAATCGTTTACAAATGTTCTTCAACATGAGAAAAATTACACAAAAACATGTCAAAACACCAAAAACACAATTTTCATCGTCTGTAAAGAAGGCATATAATAATAGGTGGATGTTCTGTAACAGATCTTGGAGAAGCTTGCCACTGTAAATCCCAGAATGCATCTGTGAAAAAGAGATGAATCTTCTCTACATGGTAATTGTTTTTGTTAGTCTTAATAAAAATGCAAGTGAAGATAACATTTACTCATGAACTGTGGGAGATTCACTGAGAACAGACTGTAAAGAGACGAGGAGACGGCGCCGAAATGCAGAAAAGCGTCTCCGAGAGGACCGTCGCTGAATAATGGAAGTGATTGGAGTTCATCTTCAGCTTGTTTCCATCTGCTGCGTGGATAAATATTGTCTGGCACGCTGCTTTTGTGTGTGTTTTTTCTTAACGTATCCCCTTTAGCTAATCATTACTGCAGCATGTGGGGTTAATGGGGGTTGTGCAGCATTTCTGTACTCATTTATCATCATCTGGATAGTCAGTTATAATGCTAATACTGCTTCCTAATCAAACTAATTCTATATTCCTGCTGCCTTTGTGGAAGTTTTAATCGAAGAAACTTTCCTGTCCTTCTGATTCAGGTGGAATCATGGGAAGGGACCAGAGAAATTAAAACAATTTAAAATGACAGATAAAACCTTTGTAGCTGAAATCATTCATCAGATGAATCTCTGTTATGTGAGCATCTGTTGCTTGAGCAGAACCTTTCTCAGATGGGATAAACATCTAACCGTCGGGCTGCATTGAAGATTTTGCTGAACAACTATAGAACTATTACGCACCATCAGCTCCTTTTTTAGTGGTCATTAAAAAGTTTCTGAAGCTAATTCAGCATATTCCAGTATTAATATCGCGGATCTCCCCAGGGCTGTGACAGCAGCTGTCATCTCCACATCCACGTTTACGTTCAATAAATGTGTTTACTCCTGAGCTCTCTTTGGGTTTCCATCCAGTCCTCCTGACAGTCAAATCCTTCAGTTTTTCAGCTGTCTTGATTGGATTTGTGTAACCTCCCAGTACTTGTCACAGCTTAAGTGGAATACGTTTTGTTCTCTATGTTTAACTCCTGAAGGAGCGGCGCTTCAGCTGAACGGTGTAGTGATTTAGTATTTTAATTCTCCTCATTTAAACCAATCGCTTAAGCTAATTAACACATATCTTCTCCTTTAACAGTACTTACATAAAGGAAGTTAAATCCTTTGTCTTTTTTCTCCAAAATTTAGCACAGAATTTTTAAATTTATTAATAGTAAGAGCTTAATTACTTTAACTGAAACTAACCAGATTAAGTCTCTTCAGGCCCACACTCACACTCTGGGATGTAAGTTTTTTTTTTTTTGTTCCGTTGAAGGAGACTTAAATAAAAGAGTTAAGAGTTTCATCCAGATGACTTTAAACTACAAGAAGCAGAAACAATTCTTTAAAAAGTGAAGTCAAACGGCCAGAATCATGAAGTCAGTGCTACTCTGAAGTGGTTCAACTTAATCTTCCACAGAAACAAGACCATGATACAATCAGGAATCAAATTCAAATGAGGAAAAAGTTATTTTTGGTGATTTTTTTTTTAAATGAGAACAATAAGAAAATTAAGCTTAAAATTGCATTTTCATTTACACCAAACATGTGACCTTGAGTTTGTCTGAGGTGTTATGGGGTTTTAATCTCCCTTGTTTGTGTCTCTGTGACTGAGTTTGAAGGCTGTCCCGCATTAACCCGAGAGGAGCGAAAATAGGGGATAGTTTTTAATTTTTTTTATTAGTCTCCACAAAAATAAGTAAATGATCACAGTTCAGGAGACCCTCGCTGGCTGCTGGAACTCCCCGGTGCGGCTGTCTGAAGTAGGTCTGAGCATCGGTTATAATTTCCATAAACGATTCGATTCACAAGAGCTTAAATTGATTTGATTCTGATTTTTTCGATTCTTAAATTTAATAAAATTTTAAGTTTACAAATTTATACACATTTGTTTAGAAATACATTAAAAATCTATTATTGAATTTGAATATATTCATATTAATCTGATACAGTTCACATATTGTAAAATTTATTAGTAAAATAATAAGATTGTTAATATCATTCAGTGTTACATGGATTCTCTAAAGGAGAAGTTCTAACTAAAATGTTCAGATCATTAACATTGTAAACATTGTTCTGCTTCTCCTGGAGGACGTTTCAGTTTGGCCACTAGATGGCGATCACACTATAGAAGTACACTATTCAAGAAGAAGTCAACAATATGAAAGAAAAAAATAAAGTTTTAGACCATAAATGGTTACTTTAAAATTATTTCCTTATAAGAGTTTGGAAAATTAATACCTGTAAGTAAATAAAGATGTTAATTTAGTCAGCAATGTATTTTTTTGATTAACCGAACGTTAGCATTAGCCGTCCTATGGGAAATTCTATTGAGCGTTAGCATCAAGCTAGCCGACTTTAGTTTGTTTAGTTTTAGACTTTAGTCGATTAATTGATTTTTTTCAACCCAGCCCTACGCTGAAGTCCGGACGCCTGCAGCCAGAGAACCGCGGTGCTGCGACAGGACAAAAACGCTGGTATTCGATTAGTATTTTACCCTCTGATCGGGTCACTGAAAACATCACGCGGCCAAAGCTGAGTTCCTGATTGGCTGATGCGACGCAGCACTGATCTGCAAAATATGTCATAATCATGATTAAAAGACGACTGGTAACACTTAGTAATAGATCAAGAGATGATCAGAGTGAGTCTTTAACACAAGCTCATGAAGTCCTAACGACCCCTAAAATACTACTTATTTTAAATCTACATCATCACATTTAGCTTTACTGTAATCTTATCAAGTTTTCTAATTATAATTGTCATTATTGGATGACTAAATAGAACTTTATTTGATTCCACAACAGGAAAATTGATTCAATACCATAGAACTTTAAGGGTGGATCCGATATCGTGGGTCAGTAACTGCAGGCTGTAAGTTGTTTTTCCTGGTTTTGTGTGGAACAATATTTTTAGAGCGTCCAAAAATAAAAGGTATCCTTTTTTCATGCCATGTTCCGACGTGCTCAGCTTTGAGGAGGAGGAGGAGGGATGAAGAAAAGTTTGGATGGAAAAGCTCAAGCGTGATCACATATTAACACATGCCTTCAAGGGGATTCCCGTCAGATTCCTTGGGATCAGACTCCGGATAGAGTCAGAGCTTCAGCTTAGGATGAAGTTTCCTCCTCAGAAAGGCAGAAGGTTCTGCTGCTGCTTTCATCTATAATTCAGCTGCAGAACCCGAGGTGAGGACCCCAGAGCTCCACTCTGATGTTTTCAAATGTTACTGTGAGATCTTCACGGCCCAAACAAAGAGAAACCGCGAGTCAGAAGGCAAACTGACCGGCTTTAAAGCAGCTACAAAAGTTTGAGTTAGGCCAAAAACGGAGTTTTGGCTCCTGCTTTCAGAGTAAAAGTCATCTCATTTTATTCACTTTAACCATAAGTTTATATTTACCGCAGTGAAATGCAGAAAGAATGAGGGTGGTGATCACAGTCTTCCTGTCTGGCTTTAATCCTTCATTTTTCTTTTCTTTTTTTGGAAAAGTGCTGGGTTTGTGGAAACATTCTGTCAGAAAAGTGATGAAAAACCACCCAAAATGTGCTTTTTGACAAAAAATCTGCAATGACGGCTGTCCAACTCCTTTTTTTTTTGTCAGAACTGAGTAGCAGCAGCGAGATTTCAGTCCACTTTAGAGTCCATCAGGTTCAAAACTTCTCTCTACAGGAGTCGAGTTGGCAGCTGTGTTTTCATTGCTGTCTTTAGATTTCAGTGAAGTGGATCCAGCGAGGATTGTTGGAGTTTGATGGCAGATTCAGAAGGAAGATTGTTGTTCAGCACACTCCTAAGCTAAAACAGTCAATTTTCTGATGTTTGCAGGACGTTGAAGATATAAAAGTTCAACCTCATTTTAAGGATAGAAATGTAAAATAACTGATCTACAGTATATGTGCAATTTAAAGATCCACTCCCTTAAAAAAATAGTTTTTTTTTCATGTTCTTGTGCCATTTTATTAAGGGAAAATAAGCTTAAAGTTGTGTTTCAGAGTATTTCTTTATTAACCCTTAAAAATGTCCGCCTGGACTTTTCTGCTAATTTTGACTATAAAAGGGTCGTATAATGTCCTAAAAATTGTGTGATTTTGCTCCCTTTTGCAGAAAACATTGAATTTTAAATATCTATCATCATCTTACATATTTTATTATAGTGTTACACCAATTTAAATAGTAAAAAATACAAAATCGAAATGTGATTTTTAGAGTTCTTAGTGAGAACATGAACAACAAATTTTGTTTGTTAAAAGTTAAATTTCTCCATTTTCAAACTATTTACAACTAAATTCTTTTATGTTTTTCTCTAGATTTGCAGGAAACAGTTGTTAAAATGTAAAATATCTACAGGCGTTTTTGGTCACACAGGTTAATTTGTCCTCTTTGGTGATGCTGTCATCGACCGTCACAAATCCTAAACTTCCAGTGATGCTCTTGGTGCAGATTCTGCAGCATCAGTGGGAAAAGATTTTACCTGCTGATGGTTTCCTGTATTTAGAGATGGTTGGACATCTGGGATGTGTCTGAGGTTGTCTCAGCTTTCAGAAACTAAATTTTTAAAGAAGCATTGAACCTAATACGGTAAACCACAAGTTCCCTGCTCTGCTCCATTCTGATTCTCCATTCACTTACATCCATGAACGTCTTTCTTTTCCTCATCTGAGCTGGAATCTGAATCCAACTGTACAGCTGGTTAGCTTCCATACTGCTCGCCATTTTTGTTGTACCTGTCATGTTACTTTAGGACAGAGGTCTCCAACCTGCGGCTCCAGAGCCACATGTGGCTCTTTTATCCCTCCTTGGCGGCTCTCTGGCTGAAGAAAAATAAAATAGTACTTTTCAAAAATGTGGAGATTAGCTATTATTTTAGCAAGACGCTAACATTTTTGGCTAATTTGTTATCAACTGGGGTTTTTAGGCTAATTTAAAGTTTAGCTTCTATTTTAGCAACAGACAAACATTTTTTTACTAAATTTAGTTTACAGATGAACTTTATGCTAATTTGGGGTTTTGCTAATAATTTAGCAACATGCAGATGTTTCTGGCTAATTTGTAATTTACTGAAGTTTTTTGGGGGATAATTTAGAATTTAGCTTCTATTTTAGAACAAGGCTAACTTTTTTGAGTAATTTAGTTTACTGAGGAATTTTAGGCCATTTAGTAGTTCAGCTAGTAATTGAGCAACACACTAGCTTTTTTTTTTTTTTTTTTTTTT
>NC_050533.1:4252380-4262369 GCF_002922805.2 Oryzias melastigma | reverse complement strand
TAGCAACATGCTAACATTTTTGGCTAATTTGTTATCTCCCTGAGTTTTTAGGCTAATTTACTGTTAAGCTTTTATTTTAGCAACATGCTAACATTTTTGGCTGATTTAAGTTACTGAGGAATTTCATGCTAATTTGGAGTTCAGCTAATAATTAGACAACAAGCTAGCTTTTTCGCTAATTTGGCATCTATTAAAAGGTAAAAACGCTTAGAAAATCTCCTTTTTAGAAATGCTAGTTATATCTTTGCTTTTGTTCGTGCCAAAAAAATAGACATAATTCATATATATATATATATATATATATATATATATATATATATATATATATATATATATATATATATATATATATATATAAATATATATATATATAAGATGGTCACGAATGCAAACCCAAATTTCCTAAATGCTAAAGTAAGACTAATCGGCTCCTTTTAGGTTTTGATCAGTGGAAAACAAGCCCAAGTGGCTCTTTTACTGTGAAAGGTTGAGACCTCTGCTTTAGGAGGTGTGAGGGGCTGTAAGCTAGTGGGAGAATGTTTTAAACAGAGAGCTCTCTGTGTTCAAATCCCTCTTCTTACACCATTTTTACAGGAGAGAGAATGCAAGAGAGAGTAAAAACAAAAGAAAAGTAGTGAGCATGATGTCCAAAGTGCTTTTATAATCCAGGGCACTAGATGATTTTTTAGTAGTTAGGGATTATGGTGGGAATTTGGACACATTTGTCATAATTTCTCTGAAGTTCTTGTAATCCTGAAGATGTTTCCTCTGTGGATTCAGTTTCAGGACAGTCTGGGATAAGCATGACTCACTCACAGGAAGCTTATTTCTAAAACAATTTAAATAAACCTTCATAAAGAAAACAATTTCCTTCTGAATGAATTTATTTTCTCTTTCAGAAACGTTGGGTCATTTCTATTGAAAGGGTCAGTCTGTTCCAAACAGATCCACTCCAGTCGTCTTCAGTTTTCCCTAAAACAGAACAGTTTGTTCTGTTGGTTATTCAAAGAGGAGACGGAGATCAAGAACTCAAGTTTTGTTTCTGAATTGATGCAAACCTGGAACCACCAACTACTGAAATCTCTGTATTGATTGGTGTCCGTTTGGTCTGTTTCTTGATATAATTACCCCACCTAAACTGCCACAAGTTGAATGTAAACCTTTAAGGTTCCATTTTTTACAGAACAAAATAATACAGGTGACCTGGAAATGATGAAAATAATTCAATAATTAATTTGATCATTTTTGAGTTTAAAGGCTCTTCTTGCTTCTCAGTGTAAATATTTCACTTTGGGTGTTAAAAAAGCCAACAAATACTTCAAATGTCAGTCTCTCTTGCAGTTAAAGGATAAAAACATTTCAAATTTAATTAAAATATAACTTAAAAGACATTTATCATTAGAAGGCAGAGTTAAACGTTGAGATAGCAGTTTATGAAGAATCTTAAAAAAACTGTTTTGAGTGGATTTAAACTTGTCTCAATCTTGTGGTGAAAAGTTCCCCAAACTCCTCAATCACCCCCAGCAGGAGGGCAGAATTTGAGCTGGAGGAGTGTTCAAAGATCAACACACGTTCACATTAACCGTAGAATCTGCGGGGCGTTTCAGGACCGCCAAACAGCCAGAATAATATTTTCGAGCGATCTCCAGGCCTGCAGAGCTGCTTTCCTTCTCAGCGGGAAATGGAACTGAGGGATGGGAGGAATGCTGGCAGACACCTGGACGAACCCGTCACTCACCACAGTCACTCACCACGGACACTCGCCACAGACACTCCGACTGATTCTCTGCATGCTGAAGCTGAGTAGACTTCAGGTCAGACAGATCTTAAGGTTTCGGGTTCAGACCTTAAGCCTGATTCAGACAATAATGTCAATGAAGGTGTCAGATGTAGAGTTTCACGTCTATAAAAAATGTCCTGAATCTTTATTTTACTTTGTATCTAACAAGTTTAATAGCAGTAGATAAATTGTAAATGTTGCTATGTGCGATTTGAGCATTTTGTACTGATGAAAATTGGTCATATGTGAATTTATGTTGAAAAAGTGAGAAAAGTTGTGGTCTTTTTGTGAAATTTTCACCAAAATAACATGTTAAAACTACAAAAGAAGAACCAATAAACGACGTAAAGAACATGTGAACCAGCACTTTATTGAATTTGTTGTTTTAATGAAACAGTTGGATTCCTTTGGTCCGAACCAGGTCTGGGCACCATATGGGGGTCCACTTGAACCCCCGCTTCCCCCGTCTTCAGGGTTCTATTTTATTTAGTCTCTCTTCTCTTAGAACCATTTCTCCTTTATTTGTTTGTTTTGTGAACGGTTTATCTTGTTATTTTATTGCACATGTGTGGAATAGTGTTTTTATGTTTTCGTTTATGTGCTAACATGAGCTGTGCTAAACAAATAAAACTAATTTAATTTATTTTCCTTACACCAATAATCTGCATCAGCATGAATCCTTGTCCCAATTTGTAAAATAATTCCTCCTGATGTCACTTTAACTAATAAAGTCGATAACATTTACTATTATTATAAACATTGGAGCCATATAGACTTGATTTGAGAATAAATGAGATTTAAGTTAATTTTGGAAGGAATGCTAAAGAAATAAAACTATTTATGTTTAAGATTTAAAATGAGTTTGGATTTGATTTGCTCCGCCCACCATCAGCAGCCACCTGCAGCCAGGTGAGCTCATTTAACTGAGCTTGGAAGTCAGGTCACATTTTTAATTTTACATTTTATTTTACAAGATGACATCCGTGACTTCTTCATTTTTTTAATTGCGAGTCGGAGCGACGCTCCTCCCTGGAACGGCCAAAGTGGCCGTACACTTGAATACCAGACCCTTTTATTTACTTTTAAGTTATAAACAGAATTATTTAAGATTGAATAGCTATTCCTTCCCTTTCCAGGTATTATGCAAAGAACCGCAGATTGTTTAAATTAAGTTTTAGTTAGTTTAAAAAAGTAGAAAAGAAGACAAAACGCTCAGTAAATAATCAGCAGACAAATAAGAAATATATGCATTGTTTAACAAATAAAAGTAAACTCTAATAGAAACACTTTTATTTTCTCCTTGAAGCTGTTCTGACAAAAAAAAAAAAAGGATCGCCAGGTAACCACTAGGCAAGGTAGTCCAGAATCCATACAATGTGGCTGGAAAACTTTTTTTTTTTTTACCTATGAATATATTATCCAAAATTGAATTTTCGCACTTAATGTTTTATTTGGTGTCTGAGTTTAAAATGGTTTAGCTGAAAATGGCTTCAAACTATTTAAAAAAACTAGGTTCAGTGTGACAAAGTATTTACAGAAATTGTACAACTGTTAACAGATCTCATTTATAGCAAACGTATTTTCCTCTTAAAAAGGTCCACATCATGAAAAAAAAACACTTTGTTGAGCCTTTAAGTGTATTACGATACTATTAAAGTGAGGAACAGCCCCTTCCAGGAAGTCTGGGCTACAAGCTCCGCCCCTCCATGCTAACAGACACACACTTTCTCTCCGGAGTTGGCAGTGAAAATGCTTTAATATGAGCACACCCGTAAAGATGGACAGGAAGTCTTAGTTATATGATAAATGCGACAGCACAAAAACTTCTTAGCTTTTCATTTGTCAGTCAGAAACTTCGCGGTCGGTGCGGTTCCTTGTAAACTTCAAATTCCGGATCGGACTCTGGGAAACGAGTGTAAGACTCCACAATATGCATGTTGGCAAAAGTTTGGATGTTGTCTGTTTTTGTGGGTGAAACAGTCCAGCTCTAGGATGATGTCATGAAATGGGCGGCACCTAAAAGGAGCGAAAGGCGGAGCCTCAGAGATGGAGTCGTATTACTTTAGAGCAGGAAAAGGAGCTGCAAAAGTAACTGATATTTCATTTAAAAATGTTACTTTGGTATATGTAGATATATATTTAGTACTCATATTATCATATGAATACTCTGAAAGGCTTAGATTAGCATGATATTGGTCCTATGAAAAGAGGAGAAATGTGAAAATATAAATACAAAATTTAGATTTTTGCATAAACATTTCTCTTAGACAAAGTTTATTTAAAAGTGTGAGTGATGTGATACAAAGTCTTCAGGTATCATTAGTTTGTGCTGCTGCTTCTCCATGTGATTTGCATTAAAAGCGTAGTGGAACTGTGTCCCTCAAAAAATCTAAGAGACGCCACACCATAATCGACTGTGAACCTTTCCACCAGAGCGGCGTGCACGCGTTTTCAGTCTGCTGTGTTTTCTGGAAATTCTCTGTGCATCTGAAAGTACAAACAAACATCTCAGCAGGAGATCGCTGAGGATCCTGTGAGTTCCTGCTTTTAAATGTTGGCAGAGAGTCTGCGTGTTTCATCTCCAGGATAAAAAGCCGAGCAGCGACATGAACATGATCAACGTGCCAAAATAAATAACCGCCTGAGGAAGACAGCGGTTTGTTTCACCGAAGGAGCTTTTCCTGAGCTCAGATCTTTGCTCTCCGTCCTGGGTGGAGTACAGTATCAATGCCCGGCGCTGGGCTCCCGTCCAGCTCAAATACAGATGTCAGCCGCAGAGAGTGATTGCTCTGCTGCACACCAACTCTTTTCCAAGGCTAACAAGAAAATCAAAGCCAAGAAAGGTGCCACAAAAAACGTAGAAGCCGTCGGCTCCACAGACTTCTGTCATTATTTTTTTCTGACTGATTGTGTCCCAAAAACAGAAGCAAAATATTCCAAAACTCAGACTCTCATCCCTGCAGCTGTTCCACTGTCATGCACAGATAACGACACCAGCAGTGATTCATGACGCTTAAGAGCACCTGATCGAGATTAATAGGTCAAGTGTGCATAAATCCTTTGTTGTAATCCATCAAACCGACAAAAGACAAGCGGCAATAAAACTCAAACCTCCAACACAGAAGGGGGAGATTTATCCGCTGCTTTCAGGTTTACTTAAACGGAAGCTGGAATCGTCTGGAGCTGCAGGGTTAATCCAAAGGAAACTTTACAAGCTGCAGAGTGAGGCAGTAAACACGCGATCAATAACCGTAAGACGAACACCTTCCTGATCACGTAAATGTCACCGGCAGGAAAATTTAAGCCCCGCCTTGAGCGTGAGATCATGAAGAAGAAACCTGATTACAGGGACGGTAGCACCAGCCTGGAGGCTGTCAGCCGTCGGTCCTGATGAATCGCTGGTCTTAACTAGCAACTTTTCAAAGGACAGTCAACCTCTAATTTCTCAAAAGTTATTCCTAAATCTGCTTCCTAATTAATGTATTCTGTTTAAACTTTATATTTTAAGATGGAAAGTTTTCCAAAAATTGCCTCAAATTTACAACCACTTGGCTGAGTGACTATAAATCTGCCTCTTTAACTGAGGTTTCACAACACAAACCTTCTGTTTCACCTTTTTACGGGAAGAAAAGTCATTAAATTTAACTAATTAAGAGTGTTAGCTCAAAAGACTTTTACAGATGTGACTCAAAATGGGCTCCAAAAGTATTCATACCCCTGGAACTTCTCCACATTTTCTCACATAAATACATTTTATTTGAGTTTTATGTGAAAATTCAACACAAATTGGTGGAAAGTGGAAAGAAAATTATACAAGAGTTCATTTTTTTTTTTACAAATAAAAAGCGTAAAAGTGCAAAAGTATTAACCCCCCTTTTCTCTGTATCTTATTGCCTTCAGAAGTGTCAGTTTCTCCCGGTGAGCTTCACTCCAGCGGCCAAAGATGGACCTGAATGACGGCCAATTTTCTCCACGACTTCCATGTTTCTGCGACCCAGTTGAAGACTTTCTGTCTTGCATTAAGGGGAGAAATAAAAATCTCATTAGAGGATTTTTTTAATTATCGACTCAAAGAAAATAAGAAAAATATCCTAAAGTTCAGGAGGCTGGAGCAGGCTGCCTCCCTACCCCACAGCGGCTCTCTGTCTGCCGCCCAGCCAGCTGAGATCCAGGCTGACAACCTGTCCAGAGTGTATCCCACCTGCATCCAACAGTAGCCAGGAAAGTCTCCGGCGACCCTGTGGCCCCAGCGAGTTAAGAAAAATAACAGACTTTCAGAACGAGAACGCTTGCATCGGTCAGCCATATTGGATTTGTATTCTACCTGATGATTGAGTCATTGGAAAGGTCACATGCCTAAAGCTGAGTGCCTGATTGGTTGCTAAAGTTATACGTTTTAATCTCTTGTTGAACCATGTCTGATGGCCAACTTTTTGACGAAGAGGCAGAGACCTGTGGATCCATGTGCAAACGAAAGGTTTTAATTTAGACACAGGACAAGAAAACAGGCTGAGGTCAAAACACAGGGGTCAGGCGGAGAGTCAAGGATTTGGGCAGGAGTCAAAACACAAGGAGACAGGCATAGGAGAAAACGCTCGGACTGTATACGGTGCAAACAAGACTTCACAGTGAGCTGTGGTGAGAAGCCAGACTAAATACTATGGCAGTGATGAGGTGATGGGAAACAGCTGATGAAGATTACTCCAGGTGAAGAGTTCAGAACTCAGGTGAGCGCTCCCTCTGGTGGTTGAAGGGAGACGCAGCAGGTTGAACCATGACAAACTTGTGCCGGACTGATGCTCAGTGTCTCACAGAACGTCAAATCGCATCTGTTATAGTTTAACCGGGCGCCGCTAACTCATTCAGAGTGAATAAACCGAAAAATAAAAAAATGCATTGACTCCTATAGAGAAATAAACAGTCATTATATTTGTTAGAATAACCTTTTTTTTTACATGTTCTTACTAATCCTGATTTTTTTCATAATATTTTTTTCAGTAGTGCAAGTTATTCAAGTCATAAGTAGGAGGAGCCTGTTGGTCCCCTACCCACTTTCAAGGGGTGGGGGTGTGGCCTTCCACTCTTGATTGGCGAGAGCAGTTGCCATAGAATTGAAGACTCAGACTGATCTGGATCAATCACTGGTCACTGACATCGTCTGGCTCCAACATGGCGGCGTTCATAACACAAAAAATAGTGACTGAATTTATCAAATTTAAATGGAAAAAGTGTCTTTTTGTCCAATTCTCTTACAGAAATAATGTGTATCTACCAATGAAACAAGTGGGATTTATCTGGTTATCCCAAGTCTATTTTGTTGAAAATTTGTTTTGGGAAAAATTCCAGTTAATCCAAAAAGAGGTTTCCTTTGTCAAACAGTTCAACCTGACTGATTCCAAGAGTATCGGCTGTATAGATATGACATTAATACAGTCTTCATGTGATCACATATGAAGCATTTATTTATGGGTTCTGTGGCTGAAGTTAAATCTCAGAGAAAATGAGATTTATGTGGTTACCTCAGTGAAGCAGCATTGATCCCAAAGCAGGAGTGTGGGAAGAAGACCCAAACTTCATCCTCTTATACACTTCAGTCTCTACGAAATTATGCTGTTTTTACACTTCTGTCCTTACGGTTCAGAACCAGCGCCGCCCGCCTCCACAACCTCCTGTAGAGGAGGAAACGTGCCAACAGCTGATGAAATGGAACCCGCCACCTTTCAAAGAACCTGACAGACGTGAGAAATGGGTCAGTCCTGATCGGAGACATTTTAATGCAGCAAAATGAATCATCTTAACGTGTTTTTGATTAACAGCCAAGATCAACAGTCGACACAGCAGCTGGTGAAGGGGAAGAATGTTAGCAGAAGTGGCAGCTGAGCTCCACGATGGAGGAAGAGGAGGGGACAGAGGAGGAAAAAATGGTGTTCGATTTGGTGGAGAATGGGCATCCAGCCATTTTTATGAAGTTTCTGTAAAATGATGTGAAATAAGGAATAAAAACGTTGTTTTTCCCCACAGATGAGAAAGGAAGTTGTATTTTCTTGATATTTAAAGACCACCAATGTGCTGTAGGAGTGATGGAGCAACTGCCATGATCTGATCATCCTTTTATGATCAATTTAAATAAACTAAACATGAAACTATTATCATTTTTTTAAAGATGCTCCATATGCAGGAATTGGTCAGCTCCAAACCTGAGGAACTTCATCCATTCTTCATATCAAACAAAATGACTGTAAACTGGATCTTTAGGATGTGCTGAATTCTGCAGCGGCGGTCCTGATGCGAGCCTTCGCAGCATCAACACGTCAGCGGGGTCTACATCCGGATGTCCGGTCAGGCCAAAAATCTTCCACCTTTTCACCATCCCTGGAAAATTTTCCTCCTGTTACCATGGCGATGCTGGAAAAGGGTTGAACCGCCAAGGACGGAATGCAGATTACAATTTAGCATTAAAGGCCCACACACACGAGGAACACATTGGATGCAAATAGGATGTGATCACAAGCTGTTGTGTGTCATTAGTCTAATTGTCTATGATGATTAAACGATTAATGAAGGATTAAAAATTTCTTTTGATCTCAACGTTAAGTCATGGTATCTTGACTCCACTTCAAGACTTCACCTGGACGAGCAAAAACCTTAAACAGTGATATATATCTCTCCGTTTTATGCAGTAGCAGATGTTCCAGTGTTTTATGGCTTCACTGAGCGGTCCGGTTTGGTATTTTGAGGATTTCCATTGAAATATGGACCAATTAAACTGTACCTCTTGAGGGTCCCCATCGAGGTGGAGTCATTGTAGCGACCCATTGATTGGCAGGAAATGATGGCGACATTAAAAAGCGCCAGTATAGCATTTAAGCTAACTTTTCCAATGGTGGTATTCATCTTGGCCGCCCGCAATCTTCTTTCAAACAACATTAAATTCCTGTTATACAGGATGTATCAAAAGACGAGCTGCTGGATGACCTCCATTGTTGCTGCTTCTCTAGTCGTGGCTTCAGTGTTGTGTTTCTTCCTTTCTTTAATCCAGACAACAGACAAAGTTGATTTTAGAAAGAATTTATTCTGCAAAGCCAGATATAAACACAAAGGACATCAGCTGATCCACCACGAGTGCTGCAGCTTTTACTGGAGAAAGAAGTTAGAAGTTAAACGGCTACAACAGCCAATCTGGTAATCTGCTAAAAGAACCAAAAATACAGGTTTTTCCAGCAGCTAAGCCAACATTTTAACAAATTCTGCTAATTCCCGTTTATGAATTAGTGCTGATGTTACCTCGCTGGGAATATGTCTAAACATTTCCCACAATCCTTTGCTTTTATACAGCAGTGCTAGTATTCCACCACGAGGTGGTGCCAAATTTCCATTTTACTGAATTTAACAAAAATATTTACAAATGTTACACAGGCAAATGATGCAATAACACGCTCTTGGTCTACACCACGCATGCGCCATGAAAGTTAACCATTCAGTGGAAGTGAGGCATAGACGAGTGCAAACGCTCGTCAGAGTTAATTGGACAGTTCCGTTCCAGTTGGTCTTTTTGCTGCCTTATAAGCTTGTTTGTTTGAAAGAAGATTGCAGGCAGCTAAGATGAACACCGCTGATGGAGACGTTAGCTTAAACGAACGCTATATTGGCACTTTCTAATGTCGTCATCTCTTTCTGCAAATCAATGGATGGCTACAGCGACTCCGCCCCATCTGCCCCAATCCAATTTTCCATTGACCTGCAACCGATGGAGGCCCTCACGGGGTACGGGTCGGAACTTTTTAATGGGTCCATTCTACGGTGGAAACGCTCAAAGTACCCGACCAGAGTACTCAGTGGAAACAAGGCTTTAGTTGGTCTTTTTGCTGCCACTTAAACCCCTAACCGTAGACTGTATATCAGGGGTGTTAAATTCTATCACACAAGAGGCCAAGATCCAAAATACACCTTCGGTCGCGGGCCGAACAGGATCAACATTTGTTGAACACCATAAAACTACATTTTTAGAACTTTACAGCTGTAACGTTTTAACATATTCATTAACTAGATATATAGCCTTACCTGCAATAATGCTAGTGTGAATGCTTTAAGCTGAATTTGGCCGCTGACGATGCCAGTGCTGATAGCTGAAGATGCTGAGGCTGATAGCTTAAGGCCAATAACTGAAAACACTGAAGCTAAAATATTACCTAAATGCCAAATTAGCCTG
>NC_050533.1:4248585-4252191 GCF_002922805.2 Oryzias melastigma | reverse complement strand
AAAATTTGCCAAAAAAAAGCTAGCATATAGTTGAAATATTAGCTAAACTCCAAATTGGCCTAAAAAATCTTAAATTCCAAAACAGTCTAAAAAGCTATCAGAATGCCAATTTTTAAAACCGCAAGTTTTTTACACAATTATGAATAATAAAAATACATAAATATTATTCCAGAATAAATCAACTCGAACCTTAAATAACTTTCAATCATTTACTATCCATAAAAATATATTTTGTAAAAATTCTACAAGTTAGAAATAAGCACAACATAACATTAATAACAATAAAATAAAATGATCTGGAGGGCCGGAAATAATTACCTAAAGGGCCGGATTTGGCCCCTGGTCCTTGACTTTGTGTTCCAAACAGGAAGTACCCGCTAGTTGCCAGAAGGCCAAATTCTCATGGACTCTTAATCGAGAAAAAGACAATTATTTCAGTATAACCATTTTTACTGTGATTCATTAACGCGTTCTTTCTAATCCGTACTTTTTAAAGATATTTTTCCTTTCACCCGTTATTCTAAACTGACCAATTAGATCCCTCAGTAAAAGCATGTGGCCCCACCTCCAACGTTTGATTGACAGATTCACGGAACTAGCTTTCAGTAGGAGGGGTGTGGACTTTGAACAAACTTATGATTTTGTGAGGTCCTATGGGTGACGTGAGCACCTGATTCATATAAATGGTCTGTGCCCCCAACAGGTCACCGAGGAGGTCATTATTCCTGATTGAGGTTCCCTAAGAAGTCATTGCTCTCCACTATCACCTCATGCAGACGTGAGGAAAAAATCCAATAGATCAGGAGGACTTCTTCACTTATTTAACTAAAACCTCTCCAGTTTTTTTTGAAAGAAGTCCAACATATTAACAAGTCCTCTATTAAACTTTGACCAGATCTGTGTCCCCCCGTGCTCATTTGTTTGCACTCTATTCAGAATTAATGTCATGTAAATGTTATCACTGCTGTGAAAAACAAAACGCATGTAAATTCCTCTTCCTGCCGCCGCTCTAATGAACCGAAGGTGTCAGCCTCGGCGGCTCCATCGTTTATTCACCGGATGGTTTTTAACGCTGTTTGTTTTGATTGGCTCTTAATGCATTATTCACCCTCTTCACTAAGCTGATTGAGCCCATTTGAATACACTGCCAAGGTTAGATCATTCATTAAGCGAGAGGCGCATAAATCAAAAGCCAAACTGGGCCTTTGTGACTCGACCTCCTCCGGTGAATTCACAATGATGAATGGATCTCCAGCTTACTGTCATCACGCGCTGTCTCGTTATGAATTAAGACTCGCTAAAGATGGAGTCTAAACATTCACCTGGAATTCAGTGAAACAAGAAAAAAAATGTCTTTGTGGTAAGAAAGCTGAAACATTCTCTTGTGTTGATATTTTTCTTTGCATGTTTTTTATTCTGACATTTGCAGATTTATTAGTGATTCATAGCAATACGTTATAAATCATTCACAGCAGTTGATGCATTTTTTCCTTAAATCAGTGCTGAATGATGGTTATTATGTTAAAAACAATCCTTTTTTGGTGACGTTTGTTCAAATTTCTAAGTCTTCATCTGTCACAAGTTCCCAAACTTCATACAGAATGTGTTTAATATTTGGGGGGGAGGAAAGTTTGGGTAAAAATAAGACAAACTATCACAGGGATGGACAAACGTTTTGATTCGTAGGCCACAAAGGGTTCAATAATGTGTGAGTGTTTTGGTAATACGAGATAGAAACCCAATCTAGACAATTCACTTGAATTCTGATTGAAAATAAATACATTTATTTGTGGTTTCTGTCTTTATTTTAGTCCCAATTGCACCATCGGGTTGATGTCCCACAGAGAAAAACACAAACTCAGAGAACTGCTGTGTTTGTGGTGTTGGAATAATTGGAAAGATTAAAAAACACACATGTGCGCCAGAAAAACAACTTTTTAGACATCACATGAATGCAAAACAACTTTCTGCAACTAAACTGGTGTTTCTCAAATCGTGGGCCCCCTGGAGGGCTGCGGGACAGCCTGAGGATCATGCAGCGGATGTCAGTTATTAAATAGTTGGTTGGAAGACACTGTCAGCGACTGCGATACCCACGCTGGAAATAGTTAATTAAGCCTCAAGAATTGCAGTGGAAACATTTTTAAAGGGGATGAAAAAAACAGAGAGAGAAAACAAGACACTCGAAATTGTCCCAAAAAAGAAGTCAAGGAAATACGAGGAAAATACGGTACATAAAAGTCAAGCCATTACGCACCGCTGATCATTCACAACTCAGATTTTGAGCACACGTTTTAATATTCTTCTCAGGATCAATTGCAGTTCATTGATACAGAGGTCTCGGAGTTGCTGTGGTGGTATCAACGCCATGATGCAACGTCAATGCAGTCTCTTCATTTGGACCCACAGTGGCCAGGACGTCTGGTCATCACTGGTCCCGTGACCTGGCAATCGCCCCCGTTGAGTTCCCGTGCTGCTACCATACGATTTCTTTCTCTATAACTTTATCTTAAAACCTCTGTGGCCATCCCACAGCATGTAAAAATGTGACTACTTTATCCAGATTACAAATGCCACCGTGTAGCCACGTGCCGAATTTACTGAAAAACGTGTATTTAGGTTACCGAACAGTACACAGCATGTTGGGATGTGAACATAGTTTTAGTTGTGACATGTTATATAATCACAGGAGAATAGATAACTTGTGGAAGTCAAACTGAAACTTTGCATTTATTCCATCAGATGATTCATCAGATTTCTTCAAGAACATGAATACTGTTAATTTTACCAATCACATTTGCATAGATTGTAGAATTTACTTTAACATTTGAGAATGTGCCAATGTTAAGTCCTGCAGGGACTGATTAGTGCAGAAAGCAGTAAAAACACAGTCACATTAATAATGGAGCATTTTATTCAAACCATAAATAATTGCATTGAGGAAAAAAACACATCGCTGAGCTGAAAAGGCTACTCCAATTTCAGCTCACGTCTTCTTCTCTGCCTCTGTTTTAACCTCTCCTGCTCTTCAGCCCGGTCAAAAGTCGGTGGCATCAATGCTTTTGTAAATAACAGGATTGCTCTGATAACAGCTGGCTTCATTCACATGCAAGCAGCTGTGTGATTACAGGATGTTTGATTGCACAACAGCTGCCGGAAAGAAAAACTAATCATTTCTCAGAGTTGTTGTTTTCACTGCCATCACAGCTTTTCATCCACCGTTAACAATCACAGGATGAGAGCTCAGTGGAGGTCAGGTAAGGACATGTGTGACCCCAAAAGACCCAATCAGGGTTTTAATGTACAACACAATCATTTTTTATCCAAAAGTTCTCAGTTTTTGGTCAGCCACACTTCTATCTTTAAGTGAGATAACTGAGCGTATCCATGTTTATTTGCTGTTTAGTAGAAGAGTGTTTTTATTGGATAAAACTCAGGGCTTTTATTTTGAAATTTTGGATTTCGATAAAAGGGCTATTTTATTTATTTATTTTTTAAATAAAAAAGTGCTGTTGGAGATGTTATGTTTTATGAACAAAAAAATATAGCGAAAAATGGCAAGGTGAAATTAGTTAAAATAAAACTTAAATAAAATATTGAACAGCA
>NC_050533.1:4195563-4247139 GCF_002922805.2 Oryzias melastigma | reverse complement strand
TCTTATGAAAATCCTGATGCGGCCCGGCCTCAACTAGATTCCGCCTCCAGCGGCCCCCGGCTGATTTGAGTTTGAGACCCCTGTGTTAGAGTTTTCACCATCTGGAGAATAAATTAAAAGCTAAAAAAGTTCTTTATGGTCCTGGTCTTCTTCAATCTTTTATCTGCGTGTTTAACATAACAATTATTAAAGCGTTTGGCTGGAAACGCACAAAATAAAAAAAAGTTTAAAACAAACTTTTGTTCAGAAGTAACAACAAAGTTTTATTTTTTTGTATCATTTTTGTTCTGTTTTAAAGTCAGAGCAGGTTAGAACTTTGATTGACCTTTTTACCAGCATCATTGCTGAGAATCACTGATTTTTACAGATTTTACACTAAACTGCACTGATCAGTGAAAACGGTGGAGATGAAAAACCTGCAACTGTGCAGACGTGATTGTTTCAATCAGATGAAACTTCTCCGAGTCTGGATGTCTGGAATCTCCAGCCTTTGCTCCCAAGGGAGGAAGTGTTTTATTCTGACACATCATTTATTTTTCTGTACAAACAGGAGTGTTATATTTGTGTTCTGGAAACACGAGATAGGTCACTACCTGCAGTTTGTCTGATTCCCAGCAGGAGTTTCTGAAAACATCTGTTTGGTGAGTTACTCCTTCTACTTCTCCTGGAGTCCATGGTTCACCTCTCCCGCGGTTTTCCTTCTTTTGATAATTTCTACACTTGACACTGACATTCTCCTCACAGTGTGAACTAGCGTCTGGTGTTCTTGCAGCTGTCAGCTTCTCCTGCATCTGAACTGTGAGTGTCAACACCAATTCCACTCCTCCTCCAGTAGATCACTGCTGCGCAAAGAGAAAAGAAACAAGGAAAGATTGCTTCCTCTGCATACGTGTGAGAGACCTGCTGCAATGCGAACCTGATCAAATACAAAATATAAAGCGGGTTAAAACATAATTAACTGATGGCCACAAACACTAACGAAGGGTTGTTAAATATCAATATATCAGGAAGTGGTAGTGAAGGAACCATTATGCAGGAAAACAGGCTTGTAGCACAAACTTACAGGTTTAATAAACTAACTAGATTTAAGGGAGAACCAAAATGGTGACAAAGCAGATGATCTAACAATAAAGAACTAAAAATTAGACACATATATATACACAAAGGGTCGTTAACACAAATCAATGGATGATTTACAGTCTAGACATGGTGGGACTGACGGTTTCTTCACACTGGAGGCGGAAGCGCCGCAGAACGGAGACCACTTCCATTCAGCGCCCTCCCTAACCTTTGGTGTGGTTCACACCGGACGCTAGGGGCGTAACGGACGCATAACTCACGGTTTGGATCATTTTTCGGATCAGTAAAAAGTAAATGAAGAAAAAAGTGGAAAAATAACGAGATAAAAGCCTAAAAATACTTTGGAAAAGTCTCAAAACATATATTTGATCAAACATATATAGAGTAAATAAACCCTCACATTTTACATCAATATCTTTAAATTTTCTGATGAGATTTACATGTCTTGGGAGAAAATCTACAAAAGCTGGTATAGAAGAATCCTTGAAAATAGTTGAAATCCACCGTCTGGTCTATTTTGTGCACAAGCTGCGAGCAATCCGCGTCAATTCTGACAGGAAGTTACATCAAGATACATGAGACAACTTGGTTATTTTACTGCTCAACTATCCCTAAACCCTGGACAGGTTGCCAGTATATTGCAGGGCCACAGTCGCACAATCTCTGGTACGTCTGTTTTCTCCCACAGACCAAAAACAGACAATTTTACAAGTGACAATTAAAGATGACACATAAAATGAAAGAATGTAAAAATTAAAAGAAAGACTTTCATCCGGAATAGGATTAGGAAGCATAACTTAAAGAACAACTACATTTACTCCAATTATTATTATAGATACTGTATATACAATAATAACCTTGAGTAAAACTGACTAAATTAATTTTTATCAGAAAAATGGAAACAAAACAAAAGTTGTTGAAATTAGTGATTATATTAGTGATTTTAGCCTCACAAATGATAAAATTTAGTCAGTTTGTTTATTTATTTTCTTTTTACTGCAGGTATTTCTTGCACAATCTGTTGGCATTTAAAGATTTGCCATTTTCAAGTGTTTATCAAAAGCATTAGTCAGTTATTTTATGATCATCTGTTTTCAAAAGAAAACTTGTCAGTTTAATGAGGTACATAAGTGTGTGTATTTCCAATAAAACTAATGAGAGTTTTGTTTTTAAAGTTATACCTTCGATAAATAACCTTTTGTTTTTCTGAACAGTCAAAGCAGGGAACTGGAGTTTGCCCTTAAGACTCCGCGGAGCATGGAGCTCCAAACGTATATTGATTGCTTCAGCACTCGATAGCATTCAGCAACTCCTCGATCGTCTGAGACGTTGAATAAATTAGAGGCAGCAGCAGAAGAAGAAGCTGCTGCATCAACATCATTATTGAGGAAAGAACTATGTTAACAACTCTGTCAGCGCCAGGCTGCTGACGCCGGATTTTGTTTTTCATAGATGCTCCTCAAAAGTCTCCTCGCTTTAAGAGAACACGTGTAAATAACAGCTTCATTACGTGCTGAAAGTCTGTCCCCTCAGGAAACACAACAACACGGCTGCAAGTGTTGGTAAACAGCACAGGAGCAGGCGGCGAGCTCAACCGTGTAATCAACCTTTTCGGTTTTAATTCTGCTTTTGGAGGGTTTGCTTTCAATCAGATTTGTTTGTAGTTTGGACAATTTCAGTAGACATGAAAAAAAGTCGAAGGGTTGTACAGTGTGTTTAGTGGTTAGCACTCTCAGCCCTGGTTCGAATCCCCGCTGGGTCCTATCGGTGACTTCCTCACACAATAGCATCCGTCATAGGTTAATTGATGACTCTGAACTGTCCTTAAGTATGAATGTGAGTGTGGTCCTATGACAGAATGGCGACCTGTTCCAAGTATAACCCCACCTTCACCCAGAAGTAGCTGGGATAGGCTCCAGCAACCTTAGACTGGATTGAGGGGATTCTGAGAATGGGTGAACAAAACCAAAGTCCTGCTGGTTCGCCTCCCATCCAAGTGAGGAATTACAAGTCATGAAAGAAGGAAAAACCTCATATTAATTCTTCAGAAGTTTCCAAGTAAGAAGAAATCCCTTCCTTAAGTTGTTAAATCTACTACAAATAACAATCTAAAGATACTATATACAATCCTAAACTTCAAAATGTGTATATAGTAGGGTATTTACTGAATTTCAATTACTAATTTAGAAAGTTGTGACGAAGAGGCAGAGACGTGTGGATCCATGTGCAAACGAAAGGTTTTAATGATGACACAGGACAAGGCAAGGCGTGGCCAGAAAACAGGCTGAGGTCAAAACACAGGGGCCAGGCGGAGAGTCGAGGATTCAGGCAGGAGTCAAAACACAAGGAGACAGGGATGGGAGAAAACGCTCGGACTGAATGCAGGGCAAACAAGACTTCGCAGTGAGCTGTGGTGAGAAGCCAGACTAAATACTATGGCAGTGATGAGGTGATGGGAAACAGCTGATGAAGATTACTCCAGGTGAGGGCAGGTGAAGAGTTCAGAACTCAGGTGAGCGCTCCCTCTGGTGGTTGAAGGGAGACACAGCAGGTTGAACCATGACAAAAGTTCTATTAATCGTTAAGAAAAAAAAGCTGTTTTTTTTATTTGTTTTGATTAGCAATAAAAAAGCATGAACCACATGAAGCTTATTAGATGCCTATATTTCAATATCCTAGTTGATCAATTTAACAAACCAAATACATACAATAAAAAGTAAAATCCAAACAGTACTTTACGAATAAATACAAGTAAATCAAGCCGTTTTACATATGTGTGATTGTATTGTGCTGAATATTCGAGCAAATCGTATTTGCTAACTTTGATTGATTCTGAGAAAAGCAGCTTTTAACATCACCTTTGCACCGACATGTAACTAAAAAGTGTTCCAACGCCACTTTTCTCCATTTTGCATTGATTGCAAACACATTTCACTACAGTAAAATGTTGCATATTAACACAAGTCTGCTTTTCTCCTCAAATTTAATTCATTTTGTAAATGGATTAAACGTTACGGTGGTCAAAAGAATGTCAACACTGGAGCTAAAGCTAAATAGTTACGCTAAAAGTAAAATTAAAGTAAAAAAAGATGCTGGATTGAATCCTAAACTGCAAAATGTATAATGTGCATGATCCTTTATTTACTACAGTCATTAGATCAGAAAATTGATTGATCAGAAAATGAAAAATAAAAAAAAAGACGTTTGATACACTGTTACAAATGCTAAGGTGACTGCTTAGTTCTGTAGTGGTGAATACTCAACAATATCATGGCCAACTTTGAAATGAAAAGTTCTGAAAAATGTAAAATAGTAGAAGGAAATTTTAACCTAATCATTTTATTAGAAGTATGGACATAAAAAACACAAACAAGACTACAAATCCAATACATGAAAGTGCATTGGATTAATCAAAAAAAGCCATATGTTGTATTGAAGCTTAATTGTACTTTAAAAAGTTTATTTTGTTAGTCAAAAATCAGGATCAGTACGATAATGTGTCTTCTATTTCGTCTTCACTGTTCATGAGTGTCAAAACTCAGCAGAAACTGTAGAAAAACAGCTTTTTCATGACACTTTCTTTTTTTTATACAGTTTTAGGGCTTTAAATGTGTCGTCATCCCAGAGACCATCTCCTCTTTAATCAGCCTCTAAATGTCACAGATGTTTCCGTCAGATTTAGCATCATTTCCCACAGAATATGTCAGAGATTGTTGGGTCCAAAGAGTTTGTTTCTTTAGGGGGGTTTTGTTCTGAAACTGTTTTAAACGTTAAAGTTGAATTAAAATGCAAACTCCGACATCTCATTAATACTCTGTGTGTTCATGTAAGAGATGCATTAGCCGGCTGTTAACGGCTGCTGCGCTTTAAGAGGCTTTTTGGGGCTGACAGAGGACCATTTGGGAAAAAAGAGACGCTTTTAAAGAGATGACAAAAGCTTTCAAACTGAACTGAACATCACAAAGGCTTGCTGCTGCATCACAAGTGGCTCCTCGCACATTATCTCATTAGAGTGAGGAGCGCCGCTGTCCTTTGTGATCTTCATTGCCTTTCCAATGGAGGCGCTCCCGGACACAGTGATGTGATTGTCAGGTTTGATGAAATGTTCCTTCCCAGAGCGCGGCTGGATTTCTGAGCGCGGCTGACGAGGCAAAACCTGCAATCGGAGATGATGAGGAGTTCAGAAGCTCAGCTCAGGAATCTTTAAAGCTCTGAAGATGATGGGGAAATGTTCTGCTCATAAATCGGGAGGAGGTAGAGAAGAAATTATTGGGTTTTAAAAAACTTTAGTGAGTGAGGCGTTACAAGCTCTTAAACCAGCTTGAACCTAAACTTATGGCTATTCTATGAAAACCTTTTTGGTCTTTAGATCTTTGTGGGGGATAAAGTTGATTCATTTTGAAAGTACATCTCATAAAGATGTAATCAGAGGCTAAAAAATTAAAGCAAATGAGAGTAGACATTTCTCAATAGGTCAACAAAAACTTCCATTTAAGCAAAATAACGGAGAAAGTCCTCAAGTTAAGGCAAATTTGGGTAATTTTACTTCTACCACAAAAGTTACATTTTTTTTGTTTAACTTCATATGTGATTATATTATATGCAAATGTATATCTTTACATCACAGATTATGGGTCAGTCTTTATTTTAGGACTCTTGTACCCCTCCAACATGGCTCCCTGGTTGAGGGTAACGTCAAATCAACTTTTTTTTTGTCTGTTGATCTCTATAAATGGTTCTTTAAAACTGCTGTTTGTTAGTCATTGCCAATTTTTTTTAATAAATTAAAATAAAATAGTTTAATTCTTGAAAATATAGTCAAAACCCATCTGTGTGCTGCCCCCTAACGGTTGAATTTGGGTATTACAGTTGAATTTTGTGATTGGTCAAAACCATTTAAGTTTCATAAGTCTCATGTCATGATCTGCAGCTCCAGTAATGATAACAGTCCAGCCCCCAAGCCCCTCCCCTCTGACTGGACTTTCAAATTTCGGCTATGGGTGGAGTCAGCTTCCAACTTCCCTGTTTGGTGACCCTTTAAAGATTTTTATTTCAAAAAGTAATTATAAAGTAAAAGGTGAGTACAAAGGTAAAAACAAACTAAACTTTGCTCAACTCATTCATAAACAGTTGAAGAACAGGATGTATTACAAGTCAATAAAAATAAAAAATTTCGACAGATTTTAGAGCGCTGTGTATAAATTGGGGGTCAGTTAAAAACTACCACAATTACAAGGCAGATTTTTTTCTATTTTTTGGACAGATTCAAGGATTTGAAGTGAACTGTATAGGCTGAAAAAACTCAAATTTAATTTTAGTTGATTATATTTACAAATTTTGAGCTAAGATGAACGACAAACGGTTAAATAACCTGTCAAAATTACACTATTTTACTACATTTGCTTGGGAGGTTCCTACGTGGCACAAAGTGTCTTTTATTTTGATCGATCTTTGAGGCTCCGCCTTCCACTGCTTGTGGTTTACGCCCCTTTCATCTTAGAGCCGGTAGTGTAACTAACAAATACTATCAAACTTTATCAAAGATGGATGTACGTACCGTAGAGAAATTGTGTGTTTGTGTTAGCCTGGGGGCGGAGCCGGCAGTCCAGACTCTTCCTGAAAGGGGCGGTTCTCACTGTGACTTTAGTGTGTAAAAATCCGCTTGTTTTCAGGGGTTAGGAATAGAAATTAGCCAAAACAGATAGGATGCAGCTGAAAAAAATAACTAAACTTCAAAACAGCCTTAAAAACTGGAAAAAAGCATAAATTAGCCAAAACCGCTATAGCTGAAATATTCAGCTAAACTCCAAACTAGACTAAAAAAAAATCTTAGTAAATGTCAAACTTGTCCAAAAAGCTAGCAGAATGCCAAATTTTAAAACTGCAACTTTTTAACATATTTATGAATAATAAAAAGGCAGAAATATTATTCCAGAATAAATCAATTTAAAGTTTAAATAACTTTCAATATTTTACTCCCCATTAAAATATATTTTGTCAAAATTGTACAAGTTATAAAGGAGCGCAACATAACATCGGGCCACTAATAACAATAAAATAAAATGATCCGGATCCGGCCCTCTGGGTAATTCCACCCGGCCCCCGGGCCTCGACTTTGACACATGTGGCATAGGTCCTTTTTAGCTTTTAAGTGTGCTTTATACTGTGGAAAATACCACATACGTCACTGTCAAACCAGATGCTATCTTCCATAATAGAAGTTCAACTTCTACATTCTATATGCTGCCCTACAGCAGCTCCAGATTTCCTAATAGACCTGCCAAATTGTAATTATAAAACTCTTTATTTTATTGTTTTTTTTTCTTACAAAAAAGCTTAAAATGCACTTTATAGTCAGCCCAGCTTTAAAACTTGCTCTCTCTTGGGTCACAGTCTTGTAGCAAAAATCTTGCTGTGACATAAAGTAACTGCTTTTTTGTCCAGTCTTTGTGAAAGTTGGTACATGTACCTTTTAAAAAAAAAAATAAAAAATGAAGAAACAATAAGGAGAAAAATCCTTTAGGGTCTAAACACTTTCCCACTGCTTCCATTTTTCGAGGGCAAACACTTGAACAAGACTTTAAAAAATAAATAAATAAATAACGGGTACGGCTCGCAGAGAGCACTATGAGGGGCAGAAAACAATCAGGAAAAGCCTGACACAGGGTGAATATTTTCCATTAAAGTGGCTTCTTAAGGGAACAGAGCCAATAACAGGTAAGAGCGAGCGTGGGCTCTTCAAACGTGCCTGTGATGAATATCTGCCTTCACAAATAGGATTTGGAAATATTCAGCTCTCCAAAACTGCACATTCTCCAGACGAAAAGTCCTGCACATATTAAAGGAAGAGTTGTATGTCTGTGTTCTGAGATGGCCGTGTAAAGTCAAGCAACACCAGCTTGAAGGATGCCAGATTTCTTCAAACTGTCAGCAGTCAGACAACAGGGAACGGTCCAGCTTGGAGTCAAAAGAGCCAGATTTGGATTAACCCGCTGTTTGTTTCGGCCTGACATGAAGCCAACAGAGGTGACCAGGTGGATCCCCAGCACCACTTCCTGTCCGACTTCCCCTGTGAGGCTTTTATTAGCTGCACTGCGAGGCATCGCCTCTCAGAAGCTGGGAGGTGGCAGAGGTTGAAAACTTGACAAGTGGTGTTAATTATAAGCACTTGTGTTAAGCGTTCAAGCTGTAAGGTGAAGGAAACGCTCTGAGGGACATTTTTTTTAAGAAAATGTCAGTTGTAAGGGGAGAGGAGCAAGAAGTAGAGAGTTAAAAGTTAATAAGTGAAGTGGAGTGAAGTTAGAGCAATCCAGATATTTGAATATTTTTTTAATGGGCGTTAACTGCACTGCACCATGGGAAAACCTTGGTTATAAATGATTAATTTATAAATAAACTGAATTTGGTTAGTATTTTAATTGAAAGGTGTTACATCTCTTTACGCTAGTGGCCTGATGTGATGAATTTAGGTGCACAGATTAAATAAAAAGCAGCTTTTCTCCATGTGACAATCAACCAATCACATTAAACTTTTGCAATGAACCAATCAAAACTCTTAAATGAAGTAACTAAGTAGGAGTTGGATAATATAAGTTTGCTTCTTCCCACTCCTTTTCAAGCTATACGTCAAACTCTTCTTGACTTTTGTTAATATATTTAAGGAATCAAATGTGACATAAAACTGTCTGTTTTTTTTCTAATCAATGTATATTATTATTTCTGCAATGAGTTTGAAAAATCTGTGATTTTTTGTCTTGTATTTTTTACAATTAATGCTCGAAATCAATCAATTATTCAGTCAGTCGATGAGTGATGCTACGTCAAAGAACATGTTTGAGGGACCTCTGGTCACGTGCAAGATGGCGGCAGAAACAATCTCTAGCAGGAAGTGGGAATTTTGAACTTTGGATGATTGCGTAAGCGTACATTTCCTAAACTTTTCAGAAACTATCAGCTTTAAAGCTTTTAAATGTGAATAAACTGTAACTGTCCAGCAGTTTCGACTTCCGGCTGTTTGTTTTTGAGGGCCATATTTTTTCTCTGTGGCCACATTCTCTTTTGTTGTTTTGGTGTTGGTGGCTACACCTCTAGTGTAAGTGTTCATTTCTCCCTTTTCTTATTCTAGTTCAGGAACAGACATGTCATAGCATGAATTGGGGGCTTGTCCGGGATAATTGAAAACGTAAAGTTAAATTTGCATTTTTCTTTGCGGTCTGAAGCTGCTGTTTGGTTAAAGAGATGGCTTGCAGATTAAGCATCGAGTAGCGCACTTATGCTTACCAGCTGTCAGCAGATTAGTCGCTTGTGCGTTTGTGTAAACAGCTGTTTGGAGAACAACACACTGCCGCGGGTTTTTAATTTCATAAAGGATGGTAAAGCACTCGTTGCTGCAGGTGAGTGAGTTTGCTGATATTAAGCTTTTACTAGTTTACTTTCACATCAACAGCAAATTTTTTAGTGGTGTTACAAGATGTGCAGAGAGGAAGTGGGAGGGTACGGAGTCTGTGGAGGCTCCATTTGTGAGAGACAGAAATGACTCGATCCCTGAGGAGTAATTGCTGCATGATGGTAGTTGTTGAGATTTTAGTCTGTGTGCAGAGAAGTGAAATGTGACCCCAGTAATCATCAAGAGCACGTGTAAAAGTCAAGACCCGGGAGCCGGATCTGGCCCTCCGGGTAATTACATCCGGCCCTCGAGATCATTTTATGGCCCGATGTTATCTTGAGCCTGTTTCTAACTCGTATAATTTTGACAAAATATATTTTTATGGAGAGTAAAATATTCAAAGTTAGATTATTCTGGAAAAGTATTCCTGTCTTTTTATTATTTATAATTATCTTAAAAAGTTATGCTTTTAAATCTTTAAAAATTGGCATTCTGCTAGCTTATTGGACTATTTTGGCATTCAATAAGATTTTTTTTATGCTATTTTGGAGTTTCGCTAATATTTCAGCTAAATGTTAGCTGTTTTGACTAATTTAGGCTTTTCTTTTTAAGATTCTTAGGCTATTTTGGAGTTTAGCCAATATTTACACTGTTTTGGCTAACTTAAGTTTTTAGACTAATGTGGCATTTAGCTAATATTTCAGCTGGCTATCAGCTTCAGCCTTTTCTGCTATCAGCTTCAGCGTTTTCAGCTATCTTCAGCATTTTATGCTATTAGCTTAATTGTTTTCAGCTATCAGCTTAAGCATTTTTAGCTATCAGCTCAGCGTTTTCAGCCATCAGCTTCAGCAATTTATGCTATTAGCTTCATTGTTTTCAGCTAACAGCTTCAGCATTTTTGGCTATCAGCTCAGCGTTTTTAGCTTCAGCATTTTGTAGCTATCAGCTTCAGCGTTTTCAGCCATCAGCTTCAGCATTTTCTGCTATTAGCTTCAGCATTTTTAGATATCAGCTCAGTGTTTTCAGCTATCAGCTTCAGCATTTTTAGCTATCAGCTTCAGCGTTTTCAGCCATCAGCTTCAGCAATTTATGCTATTAGCTTAATTGTTTTCAGCTATCAGCTTCAGCATTTTAGCTATCAGCTCAGTGTTTTCAGCTTCAGCATTTTGTAGCTATCAGCTTCAGCGTTTTCAGCCATTAGCTTCAGCATTTTCTGCTATTAGCTTCATTGTTTTCAGCTATCAGCTTCAACGTTTTCATCCATCAGCTTCAGTGATTTCAGCTTCAGCAGTTTTAGCTATCAGCTTCAGCGTTTTCATCCATCAGCTTCAGTGATTTCAGCTTTAGCATCTTCAGGTGTCAATTCTATCATCTTCAGCAGCCAAATTCAGCTTACAGCATTCACACTGTATATCTAGTTCATAATTATGTTGAAGTTACATTTTTTAAGTTTTAAAAATTTAGCTTTAGAATGTTCTTTAAATGTTTATCCTGTTCGGCCGTGACCTAAGGTGTGTTTTGGATTTTGGGCCCTTGTGCAATTGAATTTGGTACACCTGATCTATAGACACTTTCAGGTTCTGCAGCTTCTTTAAATGTTTATTTTTGGATTTCAGAACAGGCAGCAGTTCATCACCGATGGTTACAAAATGCAGCACACACATCAAACTCAGAGTAAATTTATTCAAGCACTTAAAAAAAATAGAGGTCTTTCAGGGTCAGGATCTGAATTATTATCATTAGCAGTTTCAAACTTTCCATTTTGTTTTGGAAGTGGCTGCAGGAACCAAACGTTTAAAATCAATATATGCAAAAGAAAGAGAAGAAAGCTTCTTAGTTTGATTCTCTCTAAAATTGGGTTCAATGATGCTCCTATAAATTTGCTCTTAAATTGGGACATTTTCAAGGTGGACCAATCGAATGAATATGGATTAACTTCAGCTTTACAACATGACCACAAAAGAAAAACATGTGCAACATTTGCATGCTGCTCCTGAATGAAAGATCTGCATCAGTATTTTTAAACACAGCTGGACTGAACCGAAAAGGAAATCGGTGGTGGGCTTAATCCTTGTTTTGTTGACTTTTTTTTAGCATGGAAGCCACAGAGAGGAGCTTAAAGGAGTGTGTGGTGTGGGGGACTTTACAGCTTCAGTGACAGAAAGACAGATCCACAGTGATAAGATTGAGGTCATGGAAATGTTATGATGCAATGATTGCAGTCTTAAAGCAAACAGCCTGAGAGTATTCATTATTTCTTTGTCATCTTTATTCAAAGAAGATACACTGGGAAATGTGACTTACGGCATTCTGATCTGCTCCTCCAGCACACCTGTCCTAGAGCAGACCTGAGAGCTTTTCCATCAGAGAAACCTTCAGTCCTGCAGTCACGAGTTGAATGTGAATGAATCTCCGATTAGTTTGAGAGATGATATTGTTCCTTCATTCTATTAAGACAATTAGCATCTATTATTTGACCTGTGTGTTGCCAAGCAACAGCTGACCAAATGACCTCGTATGCAGTCTCTACAAGTAACACTGGCACTCATTATAATAAACAAAAATGAAGAAATATCTACCTCACATAGTTAGTTGACATGGGTTCCTTCACAATAAAGTCTCTGGCGTTTTGCTGTGTTCACATTGAAAACAATTTGTTCTCAAATCAACACTCATGCCAAGACAGGTCAAAAGTTTTTCACCTCATGGCTACATGGAATGCATATTTGTACATCTAATATCCAGTCAATGCATGGAAGACACAAACAATGTTTATAGATCGAGTTTATTTATTTGGAGGAGCTCTACAAAGCTCTGGCAAGCGTCTTAGATTCCCATAAGTGATTTTTGTGCCACAAAACTCACAGTTTTGTGATTAAAAATTGCAAACAAAATGTTCAGTTTTAAGAACAAAACTTCTTAAAGTTACAAATAAAATAATATACTGTGACAGTGACTCATTTCACCCTCCCTGGCTCTAGTGTGGCTCCACTGGTGTGAGAATGCGTATTAATGTGGTGGTGATGGTCAGGGGGGCCATAGGCGCGTACTGGCAGCCACGCCCCTGTTCAACACATTCTCACCCCCAAGTCGTCACACATTGATGCTTTGGGTATCCCCAATTCATAGTTTTTTGACATGCTGGATATTCAAAAAAACCAAGGGTCTGCTACCCTCATGACGCAGTACCAAATGTGGTACCGGATGCTGACTGGCTCTCAGAACGCGTCCAGTACTGATACCCACACCTGACACCGGATGCAATACCTGAACTGGTGCCAGATGCAGAACTGTTCTCATTAAAGTTGTGGGTGGCCATGGTGCAGTGGTAGGGCGGTCGACTCCTGATCGGAAGCGAGCGGGTTTCGATTCCCGCCTTGCCCGCCCATGTGTCGAAGTGTTCTTGGGCAAGACCCTGATCCTCAAATTGCCTCTGGTGGGAGGTTGGCGCCAGTGTTCGGCAGTGGAGCCACCACCAGTGTGTGAATGTGTGCGTGAATGGGTCTGTGACTGTGAAGTGCTTTGGGCCCCCCAAGGAGGGTAGAAAGTGCTATACAAGTAAACGCCATTTTACCATTAATGGGTCCCCAACCTCCTGGCCACAAACCTAACCCAGTACCGGTACCTTGACAGGATGTACCCCGTCTGGTGCTTCTACCGGTACCTAAACGTGGTACTAGACATGGTATTGGACCCGAAATGGTACCAGATGTGGTGCTGGACGTGAGCCAATACCAGTTTTTGGTATCGGTAGTGGACACATCCCTAGGACCAGTCCTCTTCCGGTACAGCGTCCTGATGGATGTGGACCCTTGATTAGAGTGACATGTGAGCCACAAAACAGCCAATCACAGACAAGAGGGTTGAATAGACTCTAGACCAGGGATCTCCAGGCCTCAAGGGCCACCTTGTCTGCATGATTTCCAGATATCCAAGCCCTACTCATGACTGATCACCTGGTTCAGGTGTGTCCAGCCAATTAGAACCTACCAGAGCAGAGTATGTTGGAAAACATGCAGGAATGCGGCCCTCGAGGCCTGGAGTTGCCTATCCCGGATCTAGACCAATCAGCATGAACCCCTGTTGTTTCTGATTGGCTGTTTGGTGCCACGTATGTCGCACTAAACTGAAATTTATGAACGCCAAATAAAAGATAAGAAGAAAGCAAGATGAGAAACGACGCATTTAAAAAAAATGATGTTGCAAGTGCAAAAATGTATTTTGAAAGCAAAAAAAATATTTTTTATTCAAATATTTAGTATTTCTTTTTGCAACCTTGAATCTTTTATTTTCTAAACGTAACACTTTGTTTGCAATAAAGGAATTTTTTTCTCAAAATTGATTTGTGTTGGCAGTGTGGTGGCACAAACACCACTGGATACATTTGAAGACTCTCCCAGTTCGGTGAGGTTCATCGTCTTCTACAGGATCTGAGTGATGGTCGCTTTCAGCATTACTTCCATCTCTCCATGACCCAATTAAATGACTTTCTAATGCGCATTGGTTTGAGGAGGGATAAAATGAAAATACAAATTCAATTAGAGGACTTTTCTTTACTGCTATCTTTATACAAATAAGGAAAAATGATATAGTACAGCAGGGGAACGATCAGCTTCTCCTCCATGTTGGTTTTAAACTTCACACACTGATCACATTATCAACACTTTATGGGCCAAAGCTGAGTTGGTTAAAGCAAAACAAATTATTTGTAAATATGACTTAAAGTTTAGAACTCTGATTATGTCATAATGTTGCTGCTGGACCACTTATGACGCCCTGCAGGATCTCGGATCGCATCTACATTGACTTAATATTGAAACTGGATAACTTTACACTCTAGTTTATGGTCTTTGGGTCTTTGACATTTAATCCTTTCAGATGCTGTAATGTGATTAGCATGTTTAGTTTTTATGTAAGCGTTTGTGACTCATAATTCAAAATAAAAGTCTATACTGAAAATACTTTTTCATTTTCACGATGTAACTAACTACAATGAACCTAAAATGAAAAAGAAATTCTCTGAGGGGCTTTTTCTTCTTCTTCTCCAACCCTGCTCATTCCGTGACACAATTAAGATGATAAGGAAAAGGGCATTTCATTTTCAAAAAGTTATCTAGTAAATTTGTACCAAATTCAATTGGAAATATCAAATTTAAAAAGGAAAATTGATTATGAAATTTTTCCAATTAATTTTTTATTTTCACAATATAACTTGATTTCTTGTCTCTTAACTAAAATGAAAAAGCAACCCTCTTCTTTTTCTTCGTCAACACCACTCATTCTATGACATAACATGATGAAGAAAAGGACATTTCATTTTCAAAAAGTTATCTAGTAAATTTGTACCAAAATTCAATTAGAAATACCAAATTCAAAAATTAAAATGGATTAACAGAAATGCTTTTTCATTTTCACAATGTAACGGGATTACTTGTCTCCTAACTAAAATGAAAAACCAATCCTCCAAACAGCCTTTTCTTTTTCTTCTTCAACACCTTTCATTCTGTGACATAATTCAAATAATGAAGAAAAGGGCCTTTAACATGTCATTTTCAAAAAGTTCTCGAGTAAATTTTTACCAAAATTCAAATAGAAATATCAAATTTGAAAATTAAAATGCATTAACAGAAATTATTTTGCATTTTCATCATGTAACTGCATTGATTGTCTCTTAAACAAAATAAAATGAAAAATCAATCCTCCGAACATCCTTTTCTTTTTCTACATCAATACCGCTCATTCTGTGACATAATTAGAGTGACAAAGCCAATGAAGACTGCTTTTTCGTTTTTACATCTCGCTACACAAAAGTGTCTCATAAATCAGTTCGAGTTGGCAGTTCCAACAATGACGCCAGTGCTCGCTCCTCTTCTGCTGTGGTTGATGCTATCGGCAAATGACATAGACTTATATAGAAAAAAGAAAAAAAAAAGAAAAAAAAAAAAGTAATAGGAGGTAATACCAAAGAGGAAAGTAATGCAGTTACATTGTGAAAATGAAAAAGCATTTCCAGTATTGACTTTTATTTTGAATTATGAGTCACAAATGCTCCATATTTTTTTTTATTTTTAGTCAGATTTTTTTCCCAGCAAGCTCTACAAATGGTCAAAATCCGTCAGGATTCTCTGTGTGTAACTGGTTGTTCTACAGGTTTGTCTGTAAGTCAGCTCCACCTGAAGTGCCGACAGTTTTCTCCCCACCTCCACCCTTTTGAACAGGAGAAGTTTGATGTTGCAGCACACAAACACACACCTGCTCTGAAGCCCTCCCAGGTATGTCTGTCTGCCGTGAGTATTTATAACCTTGAGAGTGCACAATGCACATAATGACGAACGCCTCCCGTGAGTCATCGAGCGCTCACCTCCCGACCGCCAGCCTAACGGGAGGAGACGACCGCTGAGAAGATTTCTGTAATGAGCTTTTTAATGACGCTCCTGTTGCAGCTGTTTATGTCGTCCTTGGCTTCATTTACAGCTGAAACGTGAACTCGTCTCAGAGGCAATCAGCTCTCGTTTGTGGTGTTTATCTGTAAACTATTTAAGAGAGAAAAAGCTGCTTCAGTATAATGCTCTTATTATCTCTATATGGAGTGCAGCAAGAAAAACTTTTCCTCCAAACTTCTACGGATGGATTTCAACAGCGACTGAACTTCAGAGTCCCCTGAAGTCTAGAGTCTCTACAGAAGAAGAGCACGTTTACCTTCCTCGTTAATCACAACTCCGTCCTCAAAACAGCAAGTTCACTTTTTTGTTTAAAGAAACTATTTTTCCCAAGCAAAGTTCTATATGTATGGATTTAGTAAAAGTTGAAATAAATCGATTGAAATGAAAAACATTTGTTGCTAACCCAGCATATGTATGTTAACACACCAACTCTATGCAAATGTCAGAGTTTGATCCTTCTGCAGTACTGAGCAGATGCATTCACCTGTGTGTGCTGACATTTAAACACCTGTGTTAGTGTTTTCTTACTAGTTTAAACCGTTGACTAAGACTGAGTGACTCCTCCCCCCTCACTTTCCAAACCAACAGATTCTTAATCCCAACTTGTCACATTCTGAGGTTTGGTTAAGGACCCCTCCCCATCAAAAATTGACATTTTGGGTGTCCCCTACTTGTCGTTTTTTGACGTGCCGACTGTTCATAAAATCAAGGGTCCACAACCCTCAGGACGCGGTACTGGATGTAGTTCTGGATACGGTATCTGATGGTGTACCTCACACTGGCCCTCGGGATGCATCCAGTACCGGTAACCAAACCCAGAACTGGACGCGATACTAAACCTGAACCGGTCCCAGATGTCGTACCGGGCCTGGACATGAACCAGGTTAGGGTATCGGTACTGGGTTAGGTTCTGTTGAGTACTGGGACACGACCAGTACCGATATCCAAACCTGGCATCGGACGTGATACTAGACCTGAACCGGTGCCAGATGCGGTACCGGGAGTAAACTGGGCCTAGACATGAACCAGGTTAGGGTATCGGTACCGGGTTAGGTACTGTCGAGTTAGTACCTGTTGAGCACTGGGACGCAGAGTGCACTGGTACCCAAACTTGGCACCAGATGCGGTTCCAGATGCCGTACCGTCAGCAAACCAGGCCATGACACCATTTGGGTTAGGATACCGGTACTGGGTTAGGTTCTGTCGAGTACTGGGACGCGACCAGTACTGATATCTAAACTCGGCACTGGACACAATACTTGACCTGAACCAGTGCCAGATGCAGTACTGGGAGCAAACTAGGGGCAGACACAAACTGGGTCAGGGTACCGGTTCTGGGTTAGGACCTGTCGAGTGCTGGGGCATGGAGTGCACCGGTAGTCAAACCCAGCACTGGACGTGGTACCATACCTGAACTGGTGCAAACCGGGCCTGGACACAAAGCGCGTTAGGGTACCAGTGGGTTCCGTTGGGACCTGTGATTTAAATGGAAAAGCCAGCAGGTCAAAAAACGATGAGTTGGGGACATCCAAAGCGTCGGTTTTTGCTGCAGAGGGGTCCTTAACCAAACATCAGTATGTGACGAGTGAGGAGTGAGAATGTGTTGTCCAAACAGGAAGTACCTACTGGCTAAAAGAAGCCATAGACTTCTGTAGAGAAATGAACAGCTATTATACAGTCAATCTATTGGTCAGAATCACCATTCTTGACCTGATACTTATTTTCACATTATTTTTCTTTGTTTCAAGTTATTCAAGTTATAAACTGACCAATTAGATGCCTCAATGAAAGTATGTGGTGCCCACTGGCCCCCACGTCAAACGTTGAAAGTGTTTGACAGATTCTCCCAAGACCTCTTTCAAGGGAAAGCCTTCAAACAAGCTCACTCCTGATTGGCGAGAGGGTTGTCATAGAAACAATGAAACAGATCAACTTAAACCAATCACTGCTCACTGACTCAATGTCCGTTTAGTGACTGAATTGATTTAATTTAATTGGGGCTAGAACTAATCTATTCTGTACAGGTGACTTCACACTCGCTCTGTCCAGTTCTCTTATACAGTCAATGGTATTGATCCTCAGTTCGGACCTTCAGACCTACCTTTCATCCTCTGGTACCTCTTTCTAGGATCTTCCTGCCCACCTTGTCTCCAACCCACTCCTTTGTCTTTGATTTTGATGTCTTCCTTCCCCTCTTCCATCCTTCCATCTTTGTTGGTGAGATTATTAACCCACTGGATTATGGATCCTGGACATTGTTCTGGATTATCTGGACTAGTGTTGAGCTTCCTTCTACTAAACTGCTTTGGAATTTTACTCAACCTTTATTTTCCTTTCTTACCAGAATGCTCTCAGACATCTTTTACTGCCTGGAGGACTTAATGACTATTCCAAAAAAATATAATAAACTGCTATTCTCTCTAAGGCCTGAGTCGTTGCCTTTCGGCGTTCCTCTTTGCTTATCCAAATCTGACAGCAAAGTGATGCCAAAGTGGAGTGTTTAAATTGCTAGATAAAAAAAGAATATGTGAGCAGTTATTTTACTGAAATTGTTTCTTTGGCTTCAGTTAAAGAACATTTGCATTTATCATAGAGCAAGAAAAAATTGGAAGTTGTTCATTTTATGGTAAGAAAGTGAATTTCCTAAAGGAAATAATAAAGTTGCTAATTTGCTCTGAATGTTCCAAGTTTCCCTAATGTGGAAACTGTCATAAAACATTTTCTTTAGACGGAGAAGACCTGTTACTTTTTATGCACAGATTCACATTTAGAGAAGAACAAATGCACCAAATGCAGTGATGGTTTGCACTTTTGTTGTCAGTCAAGGACACCCTGAAGTTAATAAGTGGGTCATGACCTGGAACATGACGGAATGACTGAGAAGAGAAGAATATGAAGGTGTTACAATGATCCAGTCACACCTGAACCTGATGGAAATACTGTAATAGGACCCTCAGAGAGTAGAGTGAATCCTCACCGACCTGAGGCATCTTTGTAAAAAAAAAAAGTGGATTCAAAAAACACATATGCATCTATCAAAGGGAGAATTTTTCATTTGGTGCAGATTTTAGTGGACTATTTTGATTAAAAAGATAAAAACAGATTGTGAAAATTCTAAAGCTCTTTTTATGATTTAAAGCCAAACAGAGCAGTAAGATCAGGAACCCAATCTGTAAAGGGGCCCAAATCCAAAACATATCTTAGGTCGAGAGCTGATGAGGAATAGGATTTATTGAACACACTAAAACCAAATAGTTAAAACCGTAACTTTTTAACATAAATATGAACTAAATATATAGCATTACCTGCGAAAATGCTAGTGGGAATGCTGAATTGAATTTGGCCGCTGAAGATGCTGAAGTTAATAGCTAAAAACGCTGAAGCTGAAATATTAGCGAAGTGCCAAATTAGCCTAAAAAAAAAAAAAAAAATGTAGGTTAGCCAAAACAGATAGCATGTAGCTAAAAAATATTTAAACTTCAAAATAGCCTAAAAAATATAAAAAGCTTAAATTAACCTAAACAGCTAGCGTGTAGCTGAAATATTAGCTAAACTCCAAAATAGCCCAAAAAATCTTAGTAAATGCCAAAGTAGTCCAAAAAGTTACCAATTTTTAAAACTTTAAAACCGAACTTTCTAACATATTCATGAATAATAAAAAGGCAGGAATATTATTCCAGAATAAATCAAGTTAAACCTTAAAAAACTTTCAATATTTTACTCTCCATAAAAATATTTTTTGTCAAAATTATACAAGTTAGAAATGAGCACAAGACAATATCGGGTCATTAATAACAACATAAAAAAATGATGCGGAGGGCCGGATTCGGCCCCCGGGCCTTGACACGTGAGTAAGATGCTACACAATTTTTAGCTCAAAGCATGTCAGCCGTGAATCAATGGCTTTATCTGTCAAACATGGTAGCCATAGCAACCACACTACAATGGGGTTAATTTAGAGGCCAAAAATAAAAATGTGCTTTGAGTTGTAAAACTTCCAAACTGAAAATACTGATTCTCCATCATGTCTCGGCCTCAGACACCCAAGCGGAGATGTCAAAAACTGTTCCTCATGAATGTTTTTATAAGTGTTCTCCGAGCGGTTTGATTACTTAAGAGCTCATCCGATCAACAACCAATCTTCAGATCCTTTATCAACGTCCTGCTCCACAAATTCAACCTAAAATTTGTCATGTAAGCGTTTCTCTTATCTGGACATTTAAGAAACTGGAAGCTCGTCCCTCACTTGTGTTTCTTTACAGCATTTGTCGAGCCTGTTTGTGTGGCGCTGTGACACTTTTCCGAGGACAGCTGCCAATGACGGAGCATTGGAAGGTGCTGCCGCTATTATAAATAATCTCAAAACTGCCTCGCACCTGTCAGATGCCACAGTGGATTCACAGCCTCCCCTCCAGGGGATAATGATAGCCTTGGAAACTGATAAATGTGCAGAGTGTAATCAGGCCCGCCAACTCGCCACAGCCGGTCTATTCTGGGAGGTGCAAAGGAGCCTGGGAGGGCGGTCTGACAAACTCGGATGGATGGATGAAGACGTGATCCTCGGTGGGGCGCGTCGCGCCCCCATCCTGACTCTCTGGCTGTCAGACACCCAGACAGACCGACTCGTCTCCGAGCGAGACAGAGCTTGTTTACAAGAGAGGAGATTGCTGAAACATTCTTCAGGGGCTTCTCTTTGTTAGGCTGGAAACTGGTTGGAAAGATAATCCAGGAGGATCCTCTAAAGGTCCAACGTGAGACTGAGAACATTCTGTCAGCTTCCAGAAGACTTTAATCCACATGTGTCAAAGTCAAGGCACGGGGGCCGGATTCGGCCCTCCGGGTGATTCTATCCGGCCCTCCAGATCATTTTATTTTGTTGTTATTAATGACCCGATGTTATCTTGCACTTATTTCTAACTTGTATAAATTTGACAGAATATATATTTTTATGGAGAGTAAAATATTGAAAGTTATTTAAGATTTAAGTTGATTTATTCTGGAATAATATTCTTACCTTTTTATTATTTAGAATTATGTTAAAAAGTTACGGTTTTAAACTTTACCAATCAGCATTCCGCTATCTTTTTAGACTATTTTGGCAATTCCTAAGATTTTTTTAGGCTATTTTAAAGTTTAGCTAATATTTCAGCTACATGCTAGCTGTTTTGGTAAGCTTTTCTTTCAAGTTTTTTGGTCTATTTTGGAGTTTAGTTCACTAACTGTTTTGGCTAATTTATCCTTTTTATTTAGCTTTTTAGGCTATTTTGCTGTTGAGCTATTTTTTCAGCTACATGCAAGCTGATGTTGGCTAAATTAAGCTTTTTTTTTCTTCTGATTTTTAGGCTATTTGAAGTTTAGCTAATATTTGAGTTAAATTCTAGCCGTTTTAGGCTAAACGAGACATTTTTTTCCCCCATTTTTTAGGCCTTTTTGGGGTCTAGCTAATATTTCAGCTTGCTGTTTTGGCTATCTTAAGTTTTATTTTATTTTATTTTTTTGTTTGTTTGTTTTTTAGGCTAATTTGGCATTTAGCTAATATTTTAGCTGGCTATTAGCTTCAGCATTTTAAGCCATCAGCTTCAGTGTTTTCTGGTATTAGCTGAATATGCTGAAGCTAATAAAACTAGCATCTTCAGCAGCCAAATTCAGCTCATAGCATCCACACTAGCCTTATCACAGGTAATGTCATATATCTAGTTCATAATTATGTTATAAAGTTACAGTTTTAAAAATGTAGTTTTAGAGTGTTCAATAAATGTTTATCCTGTTCGGCCCGTGACCTAAAGTGTGTTTTGGATTTTGGCCCCCTGTGTGATTGAATTTGACACCCCTGGTTTAATCAGTTCTAATATTAGTCTTCATCTCTATCAAGGTGATTGTAGTCGCTGTAGCTTTTCATCCGATTGTCCCATTACCTCATCTCAAGCACAAATGCTGATTGTTATGGAGCCAAAAACACAACGGCTTCATCTTCACCTCCCTGTTATCAGGCTGCAGCAGCACTTTGCCTCGCTGAGACTTAACTTCTTATCTGCAGCCGGGATCAGAGGATCAGCTGCATCTACTCGCCTTATCTCGCAGCTCAAACTCCCCTGCAGGGTCAGTCTAGAAACTCTACACGTGCACAAGGGGGAGAGAGGACCGCTGCTCGAGGTGTTCAACGATTAATGGGCTCTGGATGCCTTTAGTCTTATAAATATTTAACTGCTTTTATCTGCAGCGTCTGTCAGGTCAGGGTTCTTCCACGAACACATCTAAGCACAAACATTTACATTTGCAAACAGAAAAGGTGTGCAGGTCCAACTCCACCGAGATGAAAAAGGGCTCCCTAGAATTACAGGATAATTGCTTTGATAATTAGCCTCATTAATCCTCAAAATATGATCTCATAATATCAATGGGACTCAGAGGAGTTTGACCAAAACCCTTCAAGAGACAAGATTCATTAGAGCAGCTGAAACTGAGCAAACCCCACGGGGTACACGAGGAGTTAAAATAAACACATATTTTTACCTTTACAAATCGTTTATGCTGCTTTCACTGCAGATGTGATTCAGAATTTGCCTCTTGACGTGCGTCAAACTTACTACTCAACGCTTGCCCTAAAAGGTCCTCGACATCCCAGCCGCAGAGCAACCATTAAAGTTTTTCTGGAATATATTCGTTGCCAAATCATGGAAAACATGGAGGATATTTAGCAAGGAATTTTAAATGTTTAGGAGAGATCTACAGAATCGCCAACAAGCACGTCGCCATATCTGATCGTTCAGTCTTTCCCGGTCCGGTGAACGTCACTTCAATCTTTTTATTATTGTCTTGTAAGTGTCAAACTTACGGCCCGCGGGCCACATCTGGCCCACCAGATTATTTAATCCAGCCCAATCATAAAGAGAGAAAAAAAATATTCATATTCACATTCTTAAGAACAGCAAAAACAAATGAATATGTTCAATGTCTGGAAAATCTGCTCAAGTTTGACAAAACAAATCTGGCATCGTCAAACCTTAGTCACAAAAAAAAGCCACATCTGTCAACCTTGGTTTCCATGGAGATCACCTGATAGAAACGCAGATGACATCACAACATTGGTGGAAAGGTTCATTCTGAGGACGCCAAAAGTTTATGTTTAAACGCAAACTGTAATAGAATTTCATCAGATTTGATTTTTCTGCTGAAAATAGCGTCTGATTTATTGACTCTGTCACTGAACAATGCTGGTTAATTTGAACAATCAAGTCTATTGAAAAGCTTCTTAGCATGAATGAAAAGAACCGGGTTGCTGCTGCAAAACCATTCGATTCAATGATGATTGCAAGTACGACCAAGTTCTACAGACCGCTTTAACCTGACAGCTTAATGACGACCATTCTTGACTTTTGAAGAGTTTATTTATTCCGCTATAATGACATTTATTTAGACTAAGGATGGTCTGAAAGGTGAGAAAACAGACTTAGCTTCTGTCTGTGCAACAGCTGTTCTTTCCCGAAGCCCTAAACCAGGAGTGTCAAACTCAATCGCACAAGGGGCCAAAATCCAAAACACACCTTAGATCACAGGTCGAACAAGATAAACATTTATGGAATACTCTAAAACTACATTTTTTAAACTTTAAAACTGTAATTTTTTAACATAATTATGAACTAGATATATATCATTACCTGTGATAATGCTAGTGTGAGTGCTGTAAGCTGAATCTGGCCGCTGAACCCAGCAAACATGTCAATGTGGGCCCCAAAAAAGGGGCGCCGCTTAGTGGACACTTCCGCAATGAACATTTCCGTGGGTTCCATGGTGGCCCCCATCTGTGTTTGCCCACACTGGCATGAGAGGGCACTCAGTAGTCTGGCTCACTGGACAGGGGAGCTCGCTAACTCAATACGCTGTCCACCGGGCGGCTGGTTAGAGTAGGGACCCGGACCACAGAGTCCCCATCTAAGCCAGTGTGGGCAAACACAGATGGGGCCACCATGGAACCCGTGGACAAACCCACCTGGGGCCCACCACTTCAGCCTAAAGGTAAACCATATGGGGCCCACATTGACATGTTCGCTGGGAAGTTGCTGAAACTGATAGCTAAAAACACTGAAGCCGATAGCTAAAAATGCTGAAGCTGAAATACTAGCTAAATGCCAAATTAGCTTAAAAAAACTCAGGTTAGCAAAAGTAGCTAGCATTTTGCTGAAAAAAAATAGCTAAACTTTAATATATCCTTAAAACTGAAAAAGCCTTAATTAGCTAAAATTGTTAGCATGTAGCTGAAATAGTAGCGAAACTTCAAAATGGACACACACAAAGAAAAAAAAGAAAAAAAACAGAAAAAAGCCTAAATTACCTTAAACAGCTAGCATGTAGCTGGAATAGTAGCTAAACTCCAAATGGCCTAAAAAAAATCTTGGTAAATGCCAAGATAGTCCAAAAAGCTAGAAGAATGCCAATTTTTAAGCCTTTAAAACTGTAACTTTTTAACATAATTACACATAAAGAACTTTCAATATTTTGCTCTCCATAAAAAAATCATTTTTGTCAAAGTTATGCAAGTTAAAAATGAGCGCAAGACAACATTAGGCAAATCAAAACAGAATAAAATTATCTGAAGGGCCTGATCCGGCCCCCGGGCCTTGACCCTGACACATAGGGCCTAAAATAACCTAATTTCTGTTGCTTCTGGAGGCCAAACTCTGAAAATGTTTAATTGTATTCATATAAGCAGAACACAGGGGGTAGAGCAGGGTGTTACATCATCGTTCTACTGGTGACATTCCTAAGTGTGGAAGCTTTGCTGCTTAGAAACAATAACTTTGGAGTAATTCCAATACTATAGAAATGTGAGCGACTATTCCTTTAAAATAGATACGGTTGGTTCAAGTCTTCTGGAGTTTGGGGCCAAAGACGTCATTCTTTTCCATTCTCGTCTTTGATTGTTTCGTAAGATGTTATGTCACCTTCACTCTCGGCAGGATGACAACTTAACGTCTGAAATCTGAAGTCTGTCATTCATCACCCATTTCCAGGAAAACTTTTCTCTGCCGCCCTCGGGTCTCATCAACGCGTTGACGTGTTCCGCCTCTCGATTCGTCCCGTTTTGGACCCAAGGTTAGCTCTCTGACATTTCTAGCTGATTAAGAATTTGCCCGGGCCGTGACCTTTCGCGCAGCGGGGACGTGGCTGTCATCGCATTAGTGCCTCCATTATCATGCAGTCACATCTAATCTCACCTGGAGCTGCGGGCCTTCGCCGCGGATGGAGCGGCAGTTAAATGCCTCTCGACGCATGCACGGATCATTTAAATACGGCTGTGAATCAGCTGGGGCTGAGGGCGCTCAGGTGAAGCCGGATCAAACCAGAGTCATTAAAGGAATATTCATTATTTCCGGCTGAATTACGCCTCATTTAATAAGCTAAATGAGAGGAGGAGGAAACTTTGAAATGGGGCTCCCGCAGCAAGAGGAAGGTCAGATGGAAACGTCTGGGCTTTACGGTCAGAAAAATGTATGACTTGAAACTTGTTTGGGTTGGTTCAACTTTTTTGTAGAGGCTGCCAAATCGGCAGGTTTAATGGGAGGAGAAGGGCTTTCTAGTTAAACACCCAATCAATCATCTTTTGATCTTTCGTAAAAGTGTTTCGAGTGGTCTTTTAAGTAAGATTAGGCAGCTTTTAAGCCAAAAACAAAAAAACTTCAGTTGTTTTCTAGGACACATTATCATATTTATTATAAGTATGCCTCTAAGTTGTAAGGTACCATAATTGGAGGGCAACCCTGCCTTCCCTTCATCTCTATCAAACTGCATTTTTTTCCTGCTCCTGATTCACAGCTACTTGAATAGAAGTACTCAGAAAATAGGGCTGAGTATTGATGATAATTTCCAAATCAGATCTGTTGACTCAGTGTTTTCTTTTAAAAAGCAGCTAAAGACACATCTTTTTAAAATTGCCTTTTCTTAATTATGTTTTATTTTCTGTTTTTATACTCTTGTTTTACTTGTGTTTTATTGTGAAGAACTTTGTGATTCTTATCTTGAAAGGTGCTATATAAATAAAGATTATTATTATTATTATAAATTCACAAGAGTTTGGGTCAATTCAGTTCAGAATTTTTTATTTCAATTCTTTCGATCCTCTCAATTAAATTCAATTTAATTATGAGTTTGCACATTTGTTTAGAAATACATTAATATAATATATTTATATTAATCTGATACAGTTCACATACTGTAATATTCAGACCGAGCAATTTCTGATTGGAAATGAACTGAGATCACCTCAAAAGATGGGTCAGAGAGCAGTTTTTGGTCCAGGATCAGGGTCCGCTTCTGTGTATTCAGACTAAAACTTTGTTCCAGATTATTGTGGAAAACGAGCTCTGGTTCACTTTAAGCGAACCTAATGTATCCATTGTTGAAATGTTGAAACTATTTAATCAATCGAATATATATGGATCATTGTTGATGTTCAACGTTTTCTCTGATAAACTGCTTTGTTTTGCTGCTGATGTCCAGATCTCAGTGAACACACCATGATTATTGTGGAAAACGAGCTGGTTCACTTTAAGCAAACCTAATGTATCCATTCTGAATCCACAGTGGATCCCTGAGGTACACCACAGCTTTTGGTTTACTGAACATCCATTGACAAATAGAAAACTAAATATCAAATTAAAAACTACGTCTTTACTTAAGTAGAATAAAAGCAAAGGAGATTAATTCAAATGATGTGGAGAATAGTTACCTACTTTGTGTCACAAATTCACTCGACTAAAGAGTAAAAATGACTGGTGAAAATGTAATTGAGTAAATGTAATTTGCTACAATCCATCTCTATTGACAAGTCTATTTCAGAGCTAACAGTTCAGACAGTGCAGAGTCTGGATGAAGGGATTTGTTACGGTCATCATCTGATCCACTGAGCCGGGACATCAGAGTCACTTTGTCCCCCCCCCCAGTGTCGGTCCAGCTTTGCAGTGTGGAGAGGAAAACCTTTTTTCTCCTATTTATTCATCTTTCTTCATTATTTGCTTTCCCTGCAACATAAACAGGTAAGTTTGGCTTTGAAACAGATTTTACAGCCTCAGCTCTCTCGAGTCTGACCAGCAGCTTAGTAAAGCATTTTATGTCAACAGACTTCTTCTGAAAACACTAGATTACAAAACTAATCTGTGTGAAACGAGGCACTTTTCCTCACAACTGGATTTCATCCAGTCTGGATGCAGAGCACAAAAAAAGAGCAAATTATGTCCTGTAACAAAACCATTTAATGAAATTAATTGGGATCTCATCTTGTTGCAGAAAATCAGCTTCGAACCAGGTGTGTTTATCGCCGCCCGCCACAATCATCACGGAGAGGCCGAGCCGTCCGGGTGGAGAGCGGAATCAGGGAGTGAGTCAAAAGAAACAGTCTGGAAGTTCCTGATAACGCTTGTGGAACAGCAGCAGCCGAGGGAGGTGAGCAGCCAACGCGGCAGCTCAGTCCAAGAATTTCCTCACACATATCTGCAGGAGCGAAGCTTAGCACAGGAAGGTGTTGAAGTATAGGGGGGGACATTAGAAACGTGACGATTTCCGTCAGAATGAAGATTTATTTTCTGTGTAGGTGTAAGGAATAAGTGTAAGTACTTCCACTTCTATAAGCCACTGATAAAAGGATTTTTCTAAAAGAGTAAATACACTATCTATTTTCAACAAAACTTTCAAAAGTTAACTAAAAATCAATGTAAAAAGGAATATCTATGATTATTTGATACCTTTTGGGCTCCAGTGATTAAATGCAGATTTAAATTGAATCTATGTGAGGTTAAAAGTTCACTATTAAGTGGGAGTCAAAGTAATCTTAAAAAGAGAGAAAATTATTTCTTAATGTGATCAATTACCTGAGTTTGGTAAAGTAAATTTAGTGTCTGTGTGGTTTAAGTTTGTGTATAGAAGCGGGTTTTTTATTTTATTTTTTTTTACTTTTTTGCACATTTTTTTCAATTTACAGAGATTCACAATCAGTTATGCAATACAGGGAAGATTTCCTGCAGCAGTTGGACTACCAGAAGAAGATCCATTTGTATGATGTTATGAAAATGTAAAATAAAAAATGAAGGATGACATTGTATTGATGAAAATTTGGGTAGGAGAAATCGTGTTTATGGGAAACATACTTGGATCTACAACAGAACCCTGAGGTACACCGCACTAAATGACCTGAAAACTTACTGTAACCTACAGAAGTCAAAAATGGCCTGCCCTACTTTTTATTTTTTTATTTTTTATTTTTTTATCATTTTCTTGAGAAAACGAGATAATCAGTAATGAAAGCAGAGTCCCGCTCTCCCTTTCCCGCACGGAGATGCAGAGACTTCATCTGTTTTAAGTTTAATTTACTTGCAGTTAACAAGAATTAAAGCAGAATACTCCACTAAAGTTGTTTTTAGTCTATTTTCTTTTATTATTTTATTGGTGGGTCTACGCTCCCCAAACGCCTTCAATCCATCTCATCCACCAGCCCTCCGTCTTTGTTTCCACAAAATCTCCAAACAGGCTGATTGACAGATCACAGCGTCAGCGAGAATCTGCGCATGATGCGTTCACTGAACTCCGGACATTAGCGGACCCTAACAGCCACTTGTTCCAACTCAATCCACTTGTATTCTTTTGTCATTTTTATATAATCCTCAGGAAATCAAAGCAGTTTTTCAGAAAAAAATTGGAAACTATTTAATCAATCGATTTCTCTGATAAACTGCTTTGTTTTGCTGCTGATGTCCAGATCTCAGTGAACGCACCATCCAGACATGCTCTGTAGACCTGAATTCTGTCAATTTTTTGTCTGGGTTTTTGGGGAAATTAAGGGAAGGGCTTGTGCGTGAGACTGAATTAAGACGTTTAAAGAGCACTAATCCCACTAATAAACAAAAAATAGACCAAAACAACGTTTGTGGAGTGTTTTCAGACAGGTGAAGTCTCTGTGTCTCTGAAAGGAAGAGGGGGACGCATCATTCTTCGTTCTTGATTATCTCGTTATAACGAGAAAAAGATTTTAAAAAGTAGGGCAGGCCGTTTAGTAACCAGTATTGACCTTAAAACTAAAATTACGAATGATTAAAATACTCAAGAACAGATCCTTCGAGACCCAATTCAGTCAAAAAATTATTTTAAAAGTATTAATAAACACTATTATAGTTTAACTAAGGGGGAGGATTGGGGTGGAGCTTTCTCAGCTCCAAAAGCCACGCCCCCTCAGAGGAAATTTTGGAAACAGAGGGTTCAGATCAACATGAAAAATGGCTTTTTAAGACATTTAGGTTGTGGGATTTTGACTAAAAAAATTTCACAATAATGACTAAAACACTCCTTGGAACGATTTTTTTTATATAAATAAAAGCTCCTTTTGACGTATGAACCTGAAGTTTTAAGTAAGCAATGCCGAAATACAGAAGGACCAAGATAATTCCTTCTCGGAGTTTCACTGCAGTTTTTTGATCACCATAGGACCAATAAGACTAAACTGCTTCCCGTAAACATAAAAACCAGATCCAACTGCGTCTCAAACCCCAGCCCACAGATTAGTTGGGAATAATGTCCAGGCTGGATGTGTTTGTGCTTCCTGTTGTCAGATAAAAAGGCTAAAGGAAGCGCTTATCTTTGTGGCAGTAGCCATGTCGTGTTGATGCGGGGGAGCGACGCTGGCGTTTCGTCTGATTGTGTTGCCTTTTTCTCTGTTTTTCTCAGCTTGAAGATGCTCCCCCCAGCTCTGCTCAGATCAGCAGGATCACAATTTTACAAACTCAATCAAATCAGATGAGATTTCTTTGAGTTCTCAGACATATTTGTGCCAAACAGCCCCTCATTAATTATTCAGATTTGTCCAACAACTTCAAGAACAAAACGTCTCGTAATAATCAGAACAAGGACCGAGATTTCCACACATGAGGAACAAAGAGGAGTTAATGATGCTCTCCTCCTGAAGGCAAATCAGTCAAATAATCTCCTCTCATTTTAGAACAGCATTCTCTCCCACTGGGCCAATCAGAGTAATGTGTGAAGAGCTGCAGCAGAGTGAAGCTGTACATCACCTCCTCGTGTTTCATCCCAGACTAATTAGCTGCTGGTGTGATTACATGGTGCAGGAGGGACAAATGAGATGAATAGAACAGAAGCAGAACGCCCCGTGATTTTAACGCTTCGACTTCAGTACAAGGAAGCTTGCAAAATTCGAGATCTGCCTCAGCGCTGCAGCCGAGCTCCTCTTCGTCTCGGAGCTTAGCGTCGTCTCTCCTCATCTGTGGAGAGTCTGAGTGAGTCAGAAATGATGCTCCGAGGAAGAGGAGGGAGCTCCTCTTCTGTTTATGAGGATGAAGAGCACCGGATAGAAGTCGTCATCAAACCTCATCAGTTTAACTTTTTGGAAAAACTCCATCTGGGGCATGATTCAGCAGTTACACCTGCAGGACAAGGGATGGGGGGGTTAAAAGCACTCTTTGATGGGGTTGGGGGAGGAGATTAAAGATAAAGAGCTTTATACGGTGGTCTGAGACAGAAGTTTGACGACTAAATCCATGTCATGCAAGTACTGAAGTTTGTTTTAGCCATAATTTAAAGTAATATCCAATTCTCAATTGACATTTGATGCTTTTATTATGAAAGTACATTTAGCCATTTAGAATTCAATGTTAATTTATAATTTAATATGACAATTAAAAAATATATATCAAATTGCATTTTTTAATCATCAAGGTTTTTTGATGTCATAATTCAAAAAAGCATTTCCAAATTGCAAAGGGTGATTCTCTGAAACCGATGCGTCACTCAATGTTCTTTATAGAAATTAAGCTATAAAATGCATTTTATAACAAATGGAAAGATCCATGTGTCTCTGATTTATAGCACACAAAAATACTTTGAAAATGACGTTTTGAAAAATTTCATGTAGGGGTCAGCCAAATGAGCATTTGCCCACTAACCAAATTACTTTTTCACCGTACACAAAACTAATAAAAATAGCCAATAACGTCAAGTTATTTCTGCTATTATGATCATTTGCCTGTTTATTTCCATCTAATTAAAATAAATGAGAAAAATACATTTAATCATGTGCCTCAGTTTTGTTCAACCCCATCACAGCCTATAAGTCCCCCACTTTAAAAAAAAATAGTTCAGTCCAACTTCTTCAACAACCAGGAAGTGACATCACTGATTATTTTCAAGCTCATACGCTAAAGACAGAAAAGTATTAACCTACTTTCTTACCCATAATTCATAGTTTCTATTGCCAGATTTACATCGTGAAGCTCAACCTTTCAACTCTGTTACATGGATAAATTATATTTACTATTTTATTGAATTTCTTGTTTTCCTCATGGTCGTATGTGACTTCATATCTTTGCTAATTTAGACAAATGACAACAATTAGCTAAAATATTCAACCCCGTAATAAAACACCACGTTACGGGGTTGAATCATTGTACCAGGGTTGAATGTTTGACAGCTCTTAAGCTAATAAACCACATTTTTTTCTCTGTTATCTCATGTTAAACAAGTTTTCATAACAGATGGTTTGATCAAATGCAGATCGACAAAAAAAAGTACAGGGTGAGAAGAGATATAGAAGAGTCGGATTGTCCCGTTACAGGGTTGAATTTAAAACAACTTAGTTGACAAATTAATTTCTAAAAATTTGGGGGGGTTCATGTCTGAGGTGGAAAAACATTTTCTCAAAGGTTAAATACTCCTTCATCTGACACAATGTTTTTTGGTAAAATTTTAATTAAGCTGAGAACCCAAAGTGCACTAATTCAGAGAATGATCTGCAAATTAAACTGTCAATTTTCGAATTGCATTTTACATTGAATTATGGCTGAAAAAAAAACGTCCACATGCAAGAGCTCAGCTGTAGAGAAAAAAAAAACATTAAAAATTCTTCTGTTTTTATAATGAAAATACATATTTTTTAACAGATAAATAATTTTTACTGTTAAAATCCTAAATTAAATTTTATCTGTCTAAAATCCAATCATTTCAATGTAATGTTAATAAAACCAACCCATAGAAATATGGTTTTAAAAGACAAAAAAGCAATTAGAAGACCTGAAAAAAAAATCTCCAAGTGTCAGAAAAACTCCATTCGGGACAGAGATGGCATGACTCATCTGAGTCACTGTGAGCTGATGCTTTAAGAAACAACTTTAGGACATCCGATAAGAAAGTATTCTGCTATCAGGCTAAAGTTGACCTTACAAAACGGAAAGACCACCAACACCACAATCTTTAAAAATATGTCCACTTTTATCACTATCTATGCATTTGATACAAAAAGACAGGAATTCAGAGATGGCTGACTTAAAAGTGAAAAATCGAAGTGACAACAACTGTCAACTCGGCCACATTTTAACCGAGCAGATCTGAATCCTCAGCAGCTGTGCTGGTTCCATCCCAGCGGCTGTAATGCTCTCACATATATATTTACAGCTCTGTGTTTCCTGCCAACAATTTAACAAACTCCAATTAAAGAGCAACACTGAAGTTTATTGGGGCAACAGTTAAATCTTCATCTCGCTCACTGCCTCACAGGGATTCTGCTTTGCTGTTGAAGACTCTTTTTTTTGGATCAAAATCAATGTAGACTCAGTTCCATTATGTGCTGAAATGGCAGAAAAGACCAACCTTCTGTTACAGATGATTGGTCCATAAAAACTACATTATGCATTATATGAATTTTAAGTATTCCAAAGATCCATACTGATGAACATGACATTTTTGGTGTTATTAACACGTTCTTGTAGTATTTTTCTGATGACGGAGGACATATACAAAGAAAATTAAGCTCAAAGTTGTATTTGAGTATTCTGGAGCCCCAGGAGTGTCCAAACTTTTTGCAAAGGGGGGCAGATTTGGTGAGATGAAAACGTTTGAGGGCCAACCATTTAGCCTGACATTGTTGAACTATTTTAATAACATTACATGTAAATTATCTTTTTATTTTTTGCAATGGCACACATATTCATTCACATTAATAAAATAAAAAAAATCTAAATAAGTTATAACCAAAAACGTAAATTTGTCAATTTTTCACACTGTTCTGTCCCAGTTAGCTTATGGTAGATAGCATGTCATTTCTGGTCATCCCTAGAGATTTTGAAATTATTTAAAGACACCAACAGTCTCTTGTTATATTAGGACGAAAGAGTTGTTTCCTATTTCACTGAAAAAAAATGCCAATTTCCACATTCGTCATCCCTCCAGGCCGACATATAGTGTCTGACTGTAGCAGTGAGACCTATAGGTCAGCAGAATTTATTGACCACTTTCTAAATCCACTGTCCATAAAACACAAAAGTTACATTAAAGACACATATGATTTTGTTGAAAAAATTAAAAATTTGAATTCGACGAACAATTTTTTCTACAAATTAAGGGAACGGCGATGGGGAAACGGTTCGCTCATGCCGACATTTTTATGGCCGAATGGGAGGCAGAGGCATTGGAGAAATGCTCCAAAAAGCCATTGGTATTTGGATGATATCTGGGGGTTTGGACGCACGCAGAACAAGATATCCAAAATTTCATTAATCACAACCCCTCAATTAAATTAAAATCCACCACCAATCAGGAATCGATTAATTTTTTGGACACCACAACATTTAAAGGACCCAAACTTAACACACACAACAGTCTGGACACCAAAGTTTATTTCAAAGACACATGCTCTCCTACACAAGGAGAGCTACCACCCAAAACATACCTTTGCAGGCCTGGTGAAGTCCCAACTGCTCAGGTTCCACAGAATCTGCACGCAGAGAGAGGACTTCCGGCAGGCGACTGGAACACTTTTTTCAGCCCTGTCCAGCAGAGGGTACACCAGGACCTTCCTCAAAGGCGTCCTGAAAACTTATCTGCAACCAAAGCCCCCCCAGATATCACCTGCCATCCCATTCGTGACCACTTACTCGGAATCAAGGGTAAAATTAGTCCAAAAATTCAAAATACATTTCAAAACCACTGTAGACACTCACCTTGGACAGGACCTCAGGCTTATTGCTGCATTTCGAAAAAAATAAAAACCTTAAAGTGAGGGCAAAACTCCCCACTAATGTTAATCTGGCCCCTAAAAATAGAACCCCTTATTTTAAACAATTAAATTGGATCCAAAATGATAAAACAAAACAGGTGTTTAACTTTCCCAGTAGAGCGTCGGTTCACTCCTCTAACTGTGTGTATGTTATCACCTGCAAGAAATGTAGCAGTAAATATGTGGGGGTTACAGGCAGGACACTACACCAGCGCTTCCAGGACCACAGGAGCAACACTGCGGGGAAACAGAGGACCCACCAGGTTTTGGTCCAGCACTTCCTGGCCCATGGTTGGGAGTCGGTCCAGGCCTCGGTGTTGTGCACCAGATGGTTTGGGGTGTGTGCACCAGGTAGCTTCAGGGGGGTGCACCAGATAGTTTTTGGTTTTCACCTCACAATTTCAGTCGTGTTCCAGATAGCTTCAGGTGCACACACTACATAGTTTCAGTTGTACAACAGATAGTTCCAGGTAGTTTCTGTTTTTCACCAGATAATTTTAGGTACATATAATTTTATTATTTTTTTTTAACTTCCATTTCCTTTTAGAGACTCTGTCAATTTAAAAGTGTTAACATGTCAATAAAATAAAGATTTTCACCATCTTTATTTTCTTTTGATCCATCTTTAAGTAAGCAACGAGTATTTTAACATTTCCTTTATATACATATACGTACACATGCATAAAATAAAAGAGTAGACTGAATGGCAATGAAAGCTGACTCTGAAAAGGGTGTGTTTGTGTGTCAGAAAAATGAAGAGCTCATGTCCGCCTTCATAGCAGCAGAGCGTTCTGCTTAGTGCTCGTGTTTCTGCAGGTCACAGAGCTGTGAGGCTGCTGGCCAAGCGTGTCCAGCTGTCATTAGAGGAATGAAGCGGCGGCTGCTGCAGGCAGATGTTGGGAGGCAGGTTATCAGAGAGGATCAGCTCTGCTGTCTGCTTGCCTGTCACTCCCGCAGTATTGCTTCTGACAAAATGTCACTCCAGCTCTGATGAACTCAGCCACTGTGTGCGCATGAAGGTAGGCTGTTGTTGTTGGATGGTTGAAGGATAAACATCCAAAGCTTTAAATTCACCACTTAACAGCTTGGCTTCACCTTGTGCCCTATTTTTCTTTGAAAATGAAAAGAAATACATTCAATTTTACTTATTAAAACTATATATCTGGGTTTTTTTTTTAAGCGAGTAGCTTTAGCAAAAGTTTTTAATCACATTAATGTGTAATTGTCTTCAAGTGTCAAGTGCTTTGATCTAACTTTAACATTTGCTATACTGCAGAAAAAAATGAAAGCATCAGTTGTTTGGTTTCAACTCATTACAGTTTATTTATACAGTACCACTTCATGGCTAAGGTCATTTTAAAGTGCAATAAACATAAAACAAATGAGCAAATAACTGTAATAAAAAAGCATATATGAGAGTTTGCCTTGATGATCCTTTAGTAAAAACCGTAATTCTGAACAAGCAGACGTGAGTATTCAAAAATAGAGAAACTCGCTTAAAGGAATACAACCGTCTGCCTCAATAGGTCGAGTTCAGAAAATGCAAGAGCAAGAAGGCCTGGCTCAGCTCGGGGTCACACACCTGGAACACATCAGCCACTGGCTCTTGAGATGCTACAAGATGGCCTCAACCAACCCAAACAAATCATCTCAGCTTCCATCACCTCCACCACTGGATTTAAATGAATCGTTCATTATTCAGAGGTGCGTCTCTCGATTTCTGATGGCAGTCAGCATCCATGCTGCTTCTTTCTGTGTCTTCAGTAGCTTAAAGATGCAGATTAATAATTTAACTTTATCTCCGTCTCCTCAGGTCAGCAGGTCAGCTCCTGGTTGAGCAAATGCAGGGATATTTCAGACCCTTATCGGCAGAGATGAGATATCAGTTGTGGAGGAGGGAAGGATCACTCAAAGATCTGGCTGTCGTTGTATGAAGTCAGAATGTCGTGAGGCTGATGTCTCCTCTCAGAGCGGTGTCAGAACCACCTGCAGCCGGACAGAAAACCCGGCTCGACATTGTCCAGTCCTGAAGGTGATGAACACCTGACTTCAAGTCAGGTTGAGTCAAGTCAAAAACTATTCTTATTAAATGTTAAATTACCAACGTAAAAAAAATACAAATACAATGATAAAAGGTCAAAAAGAGCTAAACCAGTTTAAAAATCTATTAGTTGAAAATTGTTTTTTTAATGGTAAAAAAAGGTTTTAAAGCCCTAGCTGCACGCACCCCTAGGCGTTTTTTGGGTTGTCCGGGCCCATGGAGGGTTGAAGAGAGGAGTGCAGGTGTGGTCCTTGAGGCTCGTACGTCCACCTCAAAGGAAGTCATGAAAATGGAACGTATTATTGTCGTGTTTGGTAAGCGCATCGTGAAGTATTTCTAAGGTTAATACAAGTTGCATATATCATAAACTCTTACTAGTGTACCTCGTAGGCATAGCTTCGCCAGTAACCACCTTGCAGCATATCTCAGCTGTACCAAAGAAGTATCAGAGTTGTATCCACCTGTTAGGCCAGTTGTGACTATAGACTTAATGAAATTATAAAATACATTCTGAAATCGCATTCCATTATTTTGCTTAATTTATTTCAGTTTAGTGCGGTCAGATGGTGGACAGCTTTAGTCAGTTTGTGGTGAAAAATGCATATTTATGTGTAGCTGATTATGCATAGAGAGCTTCACAAATTGCTGTAAACAAGACGAACAAACATACTGATGAAAGGCGTCTTAGTCCCCACAGAAACAGGACGGCTGTGCATATATTTGTAATCTGTTTCTGAATTTTGCTTCAGTTTTTGTTCAATAATGACATGCGGATAAGGTTTGTTATGCCGAGGTCGTTTTATGCTCTTTATTTTAGTGTTCTAAGAAGTATAGCTTTAGTACTAAAGTTGGATTTTTGATTTTTATGCTAAGTTATCTAAAAAAGGCTGCCGTTGATCACAATTGTCTCAATGGGTCAGTTACTGCAGCAGTTCTGCTCAGGTGAGACTGTGGGCAGCTCTCCTCTCACATGTCGACTCCACAGGAACTCGGAGCCTGAATGAGCAGCACAGACTTCTCCACCCAGCAAAAACAGGCTTGAGCAGACGAGTGCAGACGCTGCTGCTCTCAGCCCTCCTCCCAAGCTTCTCCCGGAGCGCACTGCCGCTCTTTCAAGTCGTTTTACTTCCTCTGACAGCAACTGTTGTGTCGCTCAGATGCTCGGAACTGGAGCAGCAGGCGGTGAATTATTCATCCCAGTCATGAGGGGGGCACAAGCTGAATATTATTTGCAAATACAGCAACTTTGGCCAAAACCTGAGGACAGAGTAATCTCTACCACTGAAATTGATTTACAGATCTGGATGGTCGATTTGAAAACTTTCACCCCGGAGGTTGGAATAACTGGTTGGAGTCAAATTGACCAAAATAATTTAAAATGCAAAATAATTAAACTGTTTTTCCTTTTTGTGCACATGAATTACAAAGCCTAATTTAACTGAATTATTGAACTGCTATAAAATATGCCAAAACTTTCCTGTGAAAATCAGTCATATAGATGTTCACATTTATATCCAACTAAATGTTTATATATTTGTTCCAATGTACACATACTTTGGTAATAGTGACTTATTCATCAGCACTGTAGATCTACACTTTTCTTAAGGCCGTGTCACAACCACTAAATTCATTTTACGGTTATCGTCATATAGCGGAAGACCCCCACTCGCTAGAAACTGCTGGAGGAGTGAAAGATTGGCGCCGTAGGCAATATAAAAGTTATACATTGGAGGTAAATGTGTAAAAATACATGTGGAACTGTCCTGGAAAGTCACAAAATTGCAAAAAATCATGCACAATTGCATAAGATTTACATAGTATTTGGATATAAACTAAGTAAACCACATAATGCTAACAGAAATTTTTTTTTTGAGCGTCTCAAACCGAATTCACATCAAGACTTGTCAGCTGAAACCCTCGATGGACATCTGTGCATATTGACAAAAGACAAACATATATATCACACATGTATCACAAAACAGCAAAAGTTTATAAGTGGAAAATGGCGCAAAATGTTCATGGTGGTTTTGTGACACGACACTCTCTCAGAGGTCCAGGTGACAATGTGGCCTCAACAGCTAATGTCCACTAAAACAAACAAGTAGAAATTTAAAATAAAGTGTTACAAACAGATGCCCTGACAACCACACACCTTAAATACTCTGAAGGTAATTAACTGAAATGAAGACAGCTGTGGATGATTAGCAGCTTGGACTTTGGTGATTGACAGATGGAAGATACAAAACATGACCAAAACCAAGAAAACAAAGTGATAAGAAACCGAACATCTGCTACATACCTAATTTAAAGGTTTCATTGCACGTTTTGTCCCTAACTAGTTGGAAGTTTTGCTGCTCAGCAAGTTAGGACTTTTAAACCAGTTTAACTGAGTCATTGACGCCTCATTTCCATTGGATTTCTGTCAAAACTAACAAAGACAAACGTGGATGATATTGAAAGAGAGACAAATGGTCCAAAAATCTCAGAAATTAGAAAAAGGAACGAGGAAATTCAAAAATCAGAAACTCCTGGTCAACATGGTGGTTCATCATCTGAAGTATCGGAAGAGTATTTTACTTATAAACTTCCTGGCACTTTTAAAGCCTCCATCACTTTTTCTTTTCATCTGCTAATCTAGGAACTAATATGCCTGCAAAATAAACAACACCTTTCTACTGATCTCCATTTGTTCTCCGTGAGGATGAAGCTGGGATTTTCTTGGATAATCAAAGCTAAGTCTGGAGTCTCATGTGACTTCTGTCTCCTGTTTATTGTTTACACATGCGCAGATGTTAAACTGGGACATTTATCAAATAAAGGTGGATTCACGGCTGTTCGTGGAGAAATCTCCATGTGTTTATTCGATATCTCAATATTAAATAGAAGTATCCTGTCGCCATGTTACTTGGAAACTTGAATTTCTTAAAAGGGCTATATCAGGCAAAATCATTTTTTTTAGCCTTTAAGTGTATACTAATATTAATTCCTCATGTAAAATAACCCCCAAACCGTATCTCTCAGTATTCCTGTAAAGCTCTCACTAGCTGTAGAGGTTAATCTTTCGGTCTCGTTGTTCGGTTCTTCTTGTTCTGTTTCTTTAACCTCTTCAAAGGAAGGACAAAGACAAAGTTCTGTATTACGCGTATGGACATAGTAGCCGCACACGGTAAAACGACCGTGTCGCTCTGTCGTCGTCCATCCAAAAACTTTATTGACACAATGTACAAAACAAAACTTCTTCTACTCATAAAATGGACACTGAACAACAGAGTTACGCCCTCTGGCGGTCAAATCAATTCAAATAATAATCCATATTCCAGATGTCACAAAAACAAAATACATAAAATAATCAAAACAAAAATATAATTCTAATGTAAATTAAATCTCAGTAAATGGCACTTACACTAGCCTCTCCTAATCCACAAAAACGAACAAGTTCTCACAATGTGACATCACAAAGTGAGAACAGCCCCTTCCCGGAAATGTTTGTCAGTGATTGCAACAACTTTAATTTTATATGCAGGATTTGCAAGAGTTTATATGTAGTTTGTTTTTGTGGGTGAAACAGACTCGCTGCCAACACCGGCTCTAGGATGATGTCATGAAATAGGCGGCGCCCAGAAGAGGTGAAAGGCGGAGCCTCAGAAATCGAGAAGTCCTGGGTAGGAAAAGAGCACATATTTCATTAAAAAGTTGTTCTTTAGTGTAGCAATAACATATTTTCATATATATGGATACAGTTTACCCTAAAGGGATTAGAATATCATAGTATATATCAGCGCTGCAAAGCGACACGGAACGAAGGTCGCTTCCATTTGGCACCCTTATCAACCTATGGCGTAGTTAACATCAAACGCAAAGTGCCCTGGTCCTCCATGGCTGGCCTGGTCAATTTTTTGCGTGAGCCATGAGTGATCCGCGTCAATTCTGGTAGGAACTTACGCCAAGACACACGAGAAAATCTGGTCAATTTTCAAAATATAACAAGTTTTTAACAATAAAATACCCCGATTGACAAATGCAATCATGTTTTGTATCTAAACAGACAGGATAGATGAAAATAAATACACAAAAAACAAACAGACATACACACAGATCAACGTAGCGGGTCAACTGCGGAGTGGGGGGGTGGTTTTGGGCGTCCGATGATGGCCAAAAAAACTCTAAATAACCACAGCTGAGGAGAAACGCCTGTTGACCATCGCGGAAAAATACATGTCTGGTGTGAACTGGAGGTGAAGCGGATACCGCGGACACGTTGCCCGCAGTCCGCTTTGCAGTGCATCCACATCCGCAGTGAACCGGACGTTAGCTTAAAGCTCTTCACGCCCCAACCCAGCATTATGCAACAAAATTGTCTAGCAATGTTTGAGCTATCTAGCCGTACAGTTTGGACCCAGATGACAGCTTAGATGAAGAAAACAAAGACATAGATGGATCTAGTCGACTATAAGTGGATGCATCAGTGAGTTTGTAGCCTGACTAGCGTGTTTTCTGGATCACAAATGTACGCTATATACTCAGAAATGCAATTTTAGACTTCATTTTTATATATATATATATATATATATATATATATATATATATATATATATATACATTCAAAAAAATGGCAGAGGAACATGTTAAAAACACATTTTTTCATAAGAGTGTATCTTTACACCCTCTATAGTTTAAAACATGGAACCATGAGGATCAGTCGCTTTGAGCTCCTCATACATGAAGAAAGATGGTTTCTACACTTCTTGTATTCTGTAACACACCCCCAAGAAAAGGCAGATATTTTGAGCTCATTGTGGTTCCACATTTCCAAATTAATGTTCTGAAGCAAAAGGAAATGTTTCCTGTTTAATATGTTATAAATGTGCTGGAAATAACTCACAGCTTGACTTTATCCCACTGAGCTGTGATTCATATCATTTCCCATCATAATAACTCATGCTGTCACCATAATTGGTTAACTGTGTTTAATCACACGCAAAATTGATCCCCGGATAAGTAATATTTCTGGAAAATCTCCTCCCAGCTCTGATTGTGTTGCCCACTCACTTGTGGCGGTGCTGCGTTAATGACTGCGCTCGGAGTGGCGGTGTGGGAGGGCTGACTGTGAGCTCCACTCATGTCCTGGCAGCAGCGCGGCAGCAGCTCAGAGCGGGCCAGCTCTTTATCAGTCATTCTCTTTGCAGTGTGCCACGCACCTCTGTGGAAGCAGACTGGGGGACGCCGCCGCGCCGAGGCTGTGGAAGACAGGCGGCCGTCATTTATGCAGGACGGATTCTCCTGAGACTGGCTTCCGTCCCTCCCTGATTTCAGTGTTTTCCTCCGCCTGCCTTCTCCTGTCTGTCTGAACCAAAATAAGCAGAACTTTAATTAATTAGTCCCATAAGGCCTGGACGAGTCTGCGATAACAGCCGGGACTTCATCCTGCTGCTCTGCAGATCTTCTCAGCTTCCTTGTCCTCGTCTGTCCACCGTCAAACAAACGGACACAGTCTTGCATTTTAATGTTTTCCCATTTCTCTTTTCGTGCTCCACCTCTCCATGTTGCATGTCGGGTCACAGAAATCCTGTCTGATGGTTTATGTAAATGCGCCGTACTAATCTGAATAAATCTTTCCTGATCTCTGAGGCAGTTTTAATCATTTTACTGAGAAAAAAAATCAGCTTATTTGATTTTTGAGTGATTTTATTCATGAGATTATAAATTCTTATTAATTAGGGTTTATTTTTTAAACAGAATGAACCTGGTTTGTTTGTTTCGGTAACTTAATGTCTTTTTGATATTTAACTGGATCAAGTTTTCAGTCAAAAGCTGCAAAAGATTGAGGACAAAAGTCTAAAGGTGCTTATTTCTGTCTTAAAACGACCATAAAACTTAAGTTATAAGAATGATGGAATTCCTAATATCTGGTTGGTTGGCTTTGAGTATCCCATTTTGTATTTATATGTTTTTTTGTTTTTTTTTGTTTTTTGAGAGCACAAACTTTAAAAAGTAGGTTTGCCAAAGGAAACTAAAACAAAACATTAGATAAAATAAGTAAAGTTAAAAAAAGAGTGGAGAAAGGTGATGAATCCCAGCAATCAGTTTGACAAAACCTGCGAGAAAAAGTCCAAAGATTTGATGGAAGAATCACATCATCTTTGACAGTTTGTCCTATTCTATTCACCTGTCAGAATTTGGTTTGTGGACTGCACCAAAGCGCTGGTTTGTGTGGAGTTTGCATGTTCTCTTTGTTCATGCATGGCAATCCAGTTTCCTCCCACAGTCCAAAAACGACTTCACAGGTTAAATGTTGACTAAATTACTGAATATGCTCACTCGGGCATCTTTGTTCAAAATGCTAGTGCTTACGTGCCGCTACATAAGGTTTTAAGTTTGTTTTTGGGCTCTATGTACCAAACGCACTGCCATTGAACAGTGCGTTAAACCAGTTAAACCAGTTTAACTTTGACCAGTCGGGACAGTCTTTCATACATCAGATTTGAGCCTTAAACATTTATTTTTTTGTGAGATTTCCATCATTTGACATTTTGTCACATGGGCTAGTTTTGGCTAGCGATAGCCCATGTGATCACCGTTTAAAAACCACATTAAGCAGAACGCACCACACCTACCCGGTGTGTACGCAGCTTTAGATGTTAAGGTTCCTGCGTGTTGTGCGTTCAAGAAAACTTTCATGATCACACATTAAGCCGGCGGTGTTCACACAAGGAAGGAGGAGCTTCTTCTTCTTTTGTTTTTATTTCTGCTTATTAGTGCTTGTCCGTGGGATGATATGAAATGTCATATCCCTCAAATCTTGTTCCAGGATTTTTCCTTCACAACTCTGTTCCTATAAATACACCTTGTTATCATATCATTCCGACTATTAGTTCCTCCTCCTCACAATGGTTGAAACTTCAGAGTTATGAAAAGGATGCTACCCACAAGTCACTACCAAATCCAAGTCTCTGATTGGTCAAAGTTCCGCTTCTCTGATTGGTTGCGATTTAGCGTAAAACGTGGAGCTCACAACCAGACTTAATTACGAGTGTTCCGATGAGCGAACAGGAAAGTTCTGGAAACCCAGAATCGCTTGAAAACGACTCGATGCAGCCGAGTGTTTGTCTGTGATCGTATGTTCCTACTATGAAGTGGAAAAGGATCCTGGGTGAACCCTTCCATTACCCAACAGTGGCAGGATAGGCTCCAGCAACAACATGACCCCAAAAGGGACCAGATTGCTGTTTGTGTTTCATTTCTTTATTGCTTTTACAAAGTATTTGCTGTCATTTTTTTGTAATCAATAGTGTGGTCAGGTGTGTTGTTTTTGCTAGTTCAGATCTGCAACAATTCAGCATCCATAGGTGTTTGAGCAAACTCTCCCTACAGGTCGGCTTAGGTTGTTTATTGTTGTTGTGTTTGTGGCTGAGACGGCGTGTAATCAGGTTTTACTATTCCACACAAAGACGTTCAACTTTGACAGAAGTGGATTCGGGTTATCAAAGCTTTAGCAGCTCAGAAAAGGAAAAAAAAGAATGAAGTCAGCAGGAAGTTTCACATGAAGACGGATGAGAGCGTCTGCTGTTTGCTGCAGTGTTATTTTTCTTCAGACTTCGTGCTGTTTTTTCCCATCAGGAGGAAGTTAGATCGTGCCACCAAGGTGGACGATTATTTATTTACTATATACATTATTGATAATAAGGGCAGTCAATATGGAGCATAAATATTCCTCTAGAAGGTGGATTTACTGAGTCTACACTTGGACATCCTTTTTTGTATTTCGGCTTCAATAAAAACAGCTTTTCTTCTATTTATTCACACAGGTTCACCGGGGAGGAGAAAAAAGTCTTTTTATTTCCCTGCGATGCCTGACTTCATCTTTCACCCTGAAGCATGCTGCTACCTTCCAGGTTTCTCCACTGCTGTGAAGCATTCTGCTGGGGCTTTTATAGCTGGAGACTCTAACTAGTTTCTGAAAGGATCCAGAGAAAGTTTACTCTTTTTGGTCAGCAGCTGTAAACATGTCTCATGTCTGTCTGAACAGATAAAAGTGTTCGGTTTGAGAGCTCCGAGTTTCATTGACATCTTTTTGTTAATCGTGTCTTAACAACCTTTAGAAAGGCCTTTTGTTCTTTTTATCTTTAAAAGTAATGAAGTATGAAGTCGAGCATTAAAGTATTTTTGCTTCATTACATCACTGGCAGCAGCATATTCTAAACTACTTGATCTCTGCAAAGATTGAAAACCTCATTTTTAGACATTCAAGATATTTTCTCAGGTTCAAAGTTGTTTTATTAATTTATCTTTGCTCTCCACATTTTTTCAAAATCAGAACAATCAAGATTTTCTGTCTCATTGAGAGGATATTGTTATTTAAATAAGTCAAAAACTTCTTGCTTCAAACTCAATTTAAGACTTAAAAAACTTAAGTTGCACTCATTCAATTTTAACAATTTTATTTTTAAAATGGGTTAAATGTTGACAAGTTAAACTGACATTCGTTTATATTGTTTTGCAAGCAAAAACCTAGATATTCCGAGCCAAGAAAAAGTGCCAGTTTTAGATTTTATGATGATTTATTAATGCTGGGTTCACACCGAACACTATTCGCATGCCCCGCCCCTCTTTCGCTACAATTGGCTCGCCGCCTGCCTGAGCTTGTCGACAGAGATACCAGCTAATGTTTGTAGCGTGATGGAGCGGTGTCAGTGAATATCTCCCCTAGAATGTTTGGAAGACACGGATGATGTTGAGAAATTGTTTATTGTGAAGAGTTCTGAAAAAACTTCGGTTACACGTCTACACTCTGGGTTCATGAGATTATTGAGAGATTCTGGGAGCTAATTCACGCTCGTTCCAGATTTCTATGACAGCTGATTCCGCTGTGTTTCTGTGTCTCTGTGACTAAGTTTGACACCTCATTGTCTCGCATTATAATAATATTGGGGACTTTTTTTTTATTATTATCATCTCAATGAAAATACAAAAAATATTATAAAGTTCTTGTCTCCCGCCTTTGTCCAATAGTAACCGGACAAGTCCTGGCAACTCCCTGCGGCCTTCAGTGGGTTGAGGAAATAGATGGAAGTTCAGAAACTAAAAATGCTGGCATTGGATTATTTTCTACCCGCTGATCGAGTCACTGAAAACGTCAAAATCCCAAAGATGAGCTCCTGATTGGCAAAACCAGTGATGCAACCTGTCAAACTCTAGATATTTAAATCTTTGTCACGCCGCCAAATTTGCACCGCATGCTCAAGTCTCGCTGCTGCGCCACCCCCACCGCTCAAATCGCACCGCGGGACTTCAGATCGCCTCAAGTTGATGGCAAAGACGCAAATTAACATTGAAACTGGCCGCCTCTGCCGCACAAATTGTGTTCGGTGTGAACGTACCATAACCCTTTAACACCTGAGGCTGATGCCTGGTTCACACTGGATGCGGAAGCACCGTGCACGTGGCATCCGCTCTCTCCTGCAGTTCACACCGGTTGACAGTTGACAAGCACTTATGACACTTTTTTTGTTTTTGCCATCATGGGTAACTTAATAACCTAAAAATATTCCTCCATGTTTCTGCTACTCTCTGCCTCTCTCTTGTTGTTTTTTACACCCGAAACCCAGGCCCGCATCCCAGTCCAGAGTCAGCCCAGTAGATTGATCTGTGTGTGTGTCTTTTTGTGCATGTGTACATATGTGTTATGGTTGTGTGTTTATTTTCATCTCTACAGTCTGTTTAGATACAAAAACATGGAATTACATTGATCATGTTAACAAATAAAAAATTACAGCAAATCAAGGAAGATAAACACTGAATCTCCAGTGTTAAGAGGAGCCAAATATAAGATCATTTAGTTCAGATTTTGTTAAATTAGTCATTTCCACCTGGTATTACACTTTTTTTTCTATCACTGTGACCAAAATGAGTTATAATTAGGCCCATAAAACCCCCCAAAACTATTAACTTACAATAAATTCATACTTTTTGGGGTGTTTTGCTATATTTGTTCCTCTTTTTAAATGATTTTATTCCTTGTTTCTACATTTTGATTTCTTATTATTAGATTTCTTGTTAAGTAAAAACGATTTGCTGCATGGACAGATAATTGTACTACTTTTCAGTGATTTTCTTCTTACGATTAATGTTTTCTTCTATTTTTAGGCCACATCTTTTCCGTAGCCTCAATGTTCTCTGTGGTTGTAATGAAACACTCAAAATAAACAAATCACTCAAAGGAAGACGTCCCCTGAATTTTTTGGCCTGCAACCAGGATTATTTTGGAGTCTAGTGTAAAGAAAATTCAACTTAAACATGTTTCTGTTTCATCGTTTCTGCAAGTCTGATTTGATTAATGTGCGGAAGTCCTCGACAGAGTCCATAACTTCCACATGAGGAGTTTGAGGAGAGTTTGGTTGGTTCCTCCCATCAGGGCGCCAGCTGACCCATCAGCCGCCGCAGAAGAGAGCCGCCTGTAACACACACATCAACACGCTCTCTCACACGACTCCATTCATGCCAGCCTTTTCTTTGTTCCCATAAAAGCTGCGTTGAAAGTTCATTTAAATGCTAATTTGCCCTTAGGAATCCAAACACCGCTGGCGTTCGCTTTGTAACCGAGGAACTGTTAATGTTTGGGTCTCGCCGGCATCCATCAGTGGTTGTTTAGAAATCCAGAGCTGATCTGGACGGAAAATATGCTCACTGGGTAAAGAAATACTCTTTTTCCTCACATATAAGAAGTTTTGAAAGCAGAGCAGAGGTCTACATGTGTCAGTAAAAATGTCAGAATCAGGGGAGTCCTGAAATGTGGAAAGATGTTGAATAAAGTAAAATGTCAGTTTTTAAGCAACAATATCAAACGTGTTATAAAGGAGCTAAAATGATGGGATTTTAAGGTTTTTCTGGTTCTTTCCAGTTCTGTCTTACAGCTTTGTGCTTCAAAGAGAAACTCTCAATCCCTTAAAATGTCCTCTTTGGTTTCTGAGGAATCAACACTTTCTCTCTCGTTGCTCCCATGAATAAAGCAGAAGTCCAGCGACTAGTCCAGCCTCCACTGGAGCCTGAGCAGATGTGCTCGGGGCAGCCTGCCGGTTCGGAGCGGAAAGTGAGTTTTGGCTGCAGGGTTGAGCTGAAATATGCGGCGGTAACGCTCTGACGGACAGACACATGGAGCTGGAAAGTGTTCCCGGGACGTTTTCTCACACTGATGAGGTGAGACGTTTTGAGGCTAAGCTGCAGAAACTGAGCACTAAACTGCAGAAGGATGAAACTGGGACAACGCCTCGCTCATCTTCACCAGATCAGACGAAACACAACAAAAACATGTTGATTTGAATGTGTCTGTAGTTGTTTTTAGAGGAAGAGCTTGTGTAGTTTTCATTGTGTTTACATTAACTGACAGAACATTTAGACATCTGTTGATTCAATGAATCCATTGACATTACAAATGTTATGGATGGTGTGTGTGTGTCCTGTTGGGGTTGTCATTAAGCAATATAATATTATTTTCCTTTTTTTTTTTTTTAGGATGTCCAGGTCATAATCTTCTGTCTCCAAACTTTATGTCATCGATTTTCTCAAACACAACTTTTCCAAAGATAAAAAAGAGAAAATGCATCTTTGGCTCATCTTTGTCACTTGAAGTGCCGGGAGGAACCTTAAAGACCCCCTCCGATGAAAATCCTGTTTTTATAGTTTTTAACATGTATTTGTTGCATTTTTCTGATGAAAGAGAACAAATGTAATAAGAAACCCTTTTCATTTCTGAATATTTCTCCTTTTAAATCAATCAAACTGTCTTGGACAGACTCTGTTTGAATGAATGATCTTCTTTCCATCAACAGCTCTGCTGCACATGCACTAAACCCTCATCTGTTCCTAGTGTCTAGTTCAGGTTCTGGAGAAGAGAAGATGGTATCTTCACATTGACTGCAGTCAAATGAGCCGCCGTTCACATTTCTGTGGTCAAATCAGCATCACTGGATTTTTGGTGTGAGTTTCATCCAATACTTACGGTAGCAGGACTGAGAACGCTGGAAAATCTCCACCAGACTCCACGGAGCTTCTTGATGTGACCACGGAAATGTGAACGGCGGCTCATTTGACCGCAGTTGGAAAGGATTGTAAATCAATGAAAGAGCATTTTGATGTTAGCTTTGATTATTTTATCAAGAACTCTGAGAAACCAATGATTGAATGTATTGATCACAGTCAATAAACATTGGAGAATTAGCTAAAAGAGTCTTTGGTGAACTGGAAGGAGAAAGAATCAGGATTTTGGAGGAAGTTCTGTCCATGAAGATCTTCACTTCCTCGTCCAGCTGACATCCGGATCAGAACCATACGACTGGACATCACCCAGATTGATGGACATTTTTATGTAGCAGCAGAGAAGATTTACGCTAGCGAGACACAGAACTATCATAATCAGATGGGAGGGATCAGGGGCGGGGCTTCTCAGTTCAGCTCCAAAAGCCACGCCCCCTCAGAGGAGATTTTGGGAATAGAGTCTTCAGATCAACATGAAAAATGGCTTTTTAAGACATTTAGGTTATGGGATTTTGGTTAAAAATTTAAGAATCATAATTAAAACACTACTGGGAATGATTTTTATTGAAAAACAATTTCATAGGTGGACTTTAAGGGAACTGTAAGACACATTTTAACATACCCATTCTTCTGTAAAACCCTTTAATCCCCTGGGATTTCTTGTCAAATTAAGACTGAAAGAATTTCCTGTCTGAAACTTCAACAAAATCAAACTAGATGTTTTGACAACAAACAGAATTTATTAAATCATTTTAAGTCCAACTGAATCCAGTTAAAGTAAAAAAGATGATTAGTTTCATTATATTAGTTGGATGAATAACAATTTTTCCAGATTTTGTGAGTGTTTGAGCGTGGTGATGAATAATAACAGCTAGACAGCCTGATTAATCAAATCACATCCTGAATGATGATATTAAATGCCCAGAGGTAAACAGATGCTTGTGAGTTTAAAATAAACATGAATTTTGAATTAAAAAAGTCAGCAGAGTGACAGTGAAGTCTGCCTTCTCCCACATTATGATGTTTGGTATTTCATAGTGATGATGAGGAAGTGAGGAAGATTGACTGTTTGAGTCCCAACAAAAGAGGCGTGGACCAGACACAGTTCACTCCACAAATATGGAGGTAATGAGGTGCAATGAGCTGCTGTGCGTGCTGCATTTACTGACCTTTAATGACTGTTTTGGCTGTCGTCACATGACCGGCGGCCCGTTTGTCCCCGGGCGAGGACAGCTTCGGGGCGGCGTTTGGAAGGACGAGCACGGAGGAAGCAGCAGAGATGTCTGCCAACAACAGGGATGCATGAAATCTTTAATTAAAGCTTAAGACTCCATCAGCGCGGTTAGTGCCAGCTAAATAATTCTTCTTTTATTAGCAGCTGTGCTTGTCTCATACAGAGATGCCAGAATGTTGTTTCGCAGCTCGTGTGTGAAATGAACAAAGTGATGCAACGACTCGTAAACAGTCGGCCTGCATCTTTTACACTTTCTGATGTTCCTGCTTGTCTGATGTTCTTCCCAGAATGAAGACTTGACTGTTTTCAGGATCCATCTGGTCCAAATGAGCTCCAAGAGTTCATGATTTTTCCATCTTTCCTCGGGTGCCGGTCAACTCAACTTCCTGCTGGATTTTACAGACGTTTTTGGCACTATTAGTCCAACCATCCTCTTCCTTTTTCACCTCAAATTCTTCTCTCAGAATCAGAATCACGGCTTACAAAAACTCATCCTCACTGGAATTCAAGCCTGTAAGGACGGAAATGCAGAGTTAAAGGAAAATCATAGTCTCTGACCTTCATCAATGAATTTATTTGTACATTTATGAATATAGAATACAAAGTACAGACAAAATGAGAAAAGAAAGGAGAAAAGATGGAAACAGATGTTTGTTTTTTCATAAATCCCAGCTATTAGCTACAAATCTGAAATTATATCTATTTTACAGTTAAATTTACAATCTCAACTTAATTTAGCATCTGCTTAAATACAAGAACATAATTGATCTTTTTTTTTTCCTTCTCAGAATTGGAAATAATATTACGGCGTAAAGGGTTTAAACAACTTTTAATCTGTTATAAAAACAAATTAACTTTTAATTTTTCTCTTTTTTTCATATTTGTTACCATTTTAGCTTAACTATAGTTTCAATAGAAATTTGACTTAAAAATCCTGTTTTATTTGTCTCAAAAATAAAAGATATTTGGATTTTTATGAACTTTCTTGGCTTCTCTGTAGATTTTGCTTTATTTACTGCTTTATTTTCTGATTTTGAGTTTTAATTTTCAACTCTGTTAGTCTCATTCCCTCGCTAATCCCTGACTACTAAAAAAATGATCTAGTGCGGGACTATCTAGTGCCCTGGATTTAAAATCAATTCATACATCGTGTTCACCACTTTTCTTTGTTTTTTTTTTTAAATGCCAGATATAGAAAATCTAATCAATATAAACATTTCACGACGTCTATTCATGACTCCACTGTGTTCTGATGATAAAAATGTGGATGGTTTATTAAAAATGTACTTTTAAACATATTTGCTCTGACCGCACTGCATTGTGGTCTATATTCGCTAATCTAGTTAGCATCAATGCATGCTAGTTTTCGCAAAGACTTCTGGGAAATTTTTCAAGTAGATTCGGACAGCACTAAAAAAAATCCCAAGCACACTACAGAGTGAGTAGTGAAGGATTCAGAGATAATTTTACAAATTGTGCTAATGCCTTAAAGTATTCACCTGCTACTTTCTGTATGTTTTTTGGGAAGTAAAAGGTCCAAGGTTTGGACATGGACCAGGCAAGGGTTAAGGTACCAGGTTAGGGTACTGATACCAGACACAGTCTGAGGTTTGGACATGGACCAGGCAAGGGTTACGGTACCGGGTTAGGGTACTGATACCAGTCACATTTTGAGGTTTGGACACAGACAAGCCAAGGGTTAAGGTACCGGGTTAGGGTACTGATACCGGACGCGTCCTGAGGTTTGGTCCGTGTCCGGTACCGCAGGTACCAGGAGAAGCAGCGCCTCTACTCTGAGTTCTCTCCAGGTGACCAAGCTTCTAAAGTTTAAGTCCCATCAGTTGTCACACACCTCGGTGTGTGAAATTTGTTCTCTGCATTTGACCCATCCCCTGGGGGAGCGGTGAGTAGCAGACACAGCTGCACTCGGGAACCATTTGGTGCTGATTGTCAAGCAGGGAGGCACTGGGCCCCGTTTTAAGAGTCTTAGGTATGACTCGGCCTGCATTTGAACTCATGTCTTTCCAGTTTCAGGTCGGACTTTCTACCACAAGTCCACTGAGCTTGCCCTATCTCTAAGGAAGCACCCATCCACTCTACGGAGGAAGCTCCTTTTGGCCGATTGTATTCGGGACCTCGTTCTTTTGGTCTTGACAATATAGTTTTATATCCATGTTTCCATTCAAAGGGGGTGTGGCCTTTTGATTGACAGGTAACCATTGATCCATTATTTTTAGGGCAGCTTCAGTGGGTGTGTTGCAATAACTGACACGTTTTTTGTACCTGTTGACTGATTTAAATTAGTCTATGTAAAGA